>NC_140000.1:38609542-38756758 GCF_964263955.1 Coregonus lavaretus | reverse complement strand
AGACCTATCTGCTGCCTTTGATACTGTGAACCATCAGATCCTCCTCTCCACCCTCTCCGAGTTGGGCATCTCCGGCGCGGCTCACTCTTGGATTGCGTCCTACCTGACAGGTCGCTCCTACCAGGTGGCTTGGCGAGAATCTGTCTCCGCACCACGTGCTCTCACCACTGGCTCAGTTCTAGGCCCTCTCCTATTCTCGCTATACACCAAGTCAATTGGCTCTGTCATATCCTCACATGCCCTCTCCTATCATTGCTACGCAGACGACACACAATTAATCTTCTCCTTTCCCCCTTCTGATAACCAGGTGGCGAATCGCATCTCTGCATGTCTGGCAGACAAATCAGTGTGGATGACGGATCACCACCTCAAGCTGAACCTCGGCAAGACGGACTGCCCGTTCCATGATCTCGCCATCACGGTTGACAACTCCGTTGTGTCCTCCTCCCAGAGTGCAAAGAGCCTTGGCGTGAACCTGGACAACACCCTGTCGTTCTCCGGTAACATCAGTCGGTGACCCGATCCTGTAGGTTCATGCTCTACAACATTCTCAGAGTACGACCCTGCCTTACACAGGAAGCGGCACAGGTCCTAATCCAGGCACTTGTCATCTCCGTCTGGATTACTGCAACTCGCTGTTGGCTGGGCTCCCTGCCTGTGCCATTAAACCCCTACAACTCATCCAGAACGCCGCAGCCCATCTGGTGTTCAAACTTCCCAAGTTCTCTCACGTCACCCCGCTCCTCCGCACACTCCACATGCTTCCAGTTGAAGCTCGCATCTGCTACAAGACCATGGTGCTTGCTACGGAGCTGTGAGGGGAACGGCACCTCCGTACCTTCAGGCTCTGATCAGTCCCTACACCCAAACGAGGGCATTGCGTTCATCCACCTCTGGCCTGCTGGCCCCCCTACCTCTGCAGAAGCACAGTTCCCGCTCAGCCCAGTCAAAACTGTTCGCTGCTCTGGCACCTCAATGGTGGAACAAGCTCCCTCACGACGCCAGGACAGCGGAGTCACTTACCACCTTCCGGAGACACTTGAAACCCCACCTCTTTAAGGAATACCTGGGATAGGATAAAGTAATCCTTCTACCCCCCTTACCCCACCCCCCCCAAAAAAAGTCTAAAAAAAATAATATCGTAAGTGGTTGTCCCACTGGCTATCATAAGGTGAATGCACCAATTTGTAAGTCGCTCTGGATAAGAGCGTCTGCTAAATGACGAAAAATGTAATTATATGTAATGTATGAGTTTGAGCCTGCCATTTATTTCTCACAACCCCTTAATGACAATGGAGGAGTCTGTGGTGGCAAAGGTGTAATTGAATTCAAACACTTTTTCACTACTTATAAGAGCTATAGGGCCAGAATGTAAGATCTGCCACTTCTTGAAGTATCTTTTAAAAATGGTATGATAGTTCAAATAATAATAATTTGGCACGTGCTTATATTTGTCCTATTTCACACATATACGTTTATATTATACATGTGTGAATTGGAAATGTTTTTTTTTTTTGCATATCCCAATGTCCCTGAGACACCCTCGGAGAGTGGGGTCACGGCCAGCCATTATTTTATATTTACATTTTAGTCATTTAGCAGACGCTCTTATCCAGAGCGATTTACAGTTAGTGAGTCCATACATTATTTTATTTTTCATACTGGCCTCCCGTGGGAATCGAACCCACAACCCTGGTGTTGCAAACGCCATGCTCTACCAATTGAGCTACATCCCTGCCGGCCATTCCCTCCCCTACCCTGGACCAATTGTACGCCGCCCCATGGGTCTCCCGGTCGCAGCTGGCTAAGACAGAACCAGGATCTCTAGTGGCACAGCTAGTACTGTGATGCAGTGCCTTAGACCACTGCGCCACTCGGGATCAATGGCGACCCTGGAGCAATTAAGCTTAAGGGCCTTGCATAAGTGCACATCAACAGATTTTCACCTTTGTCAGCTCGGGGATTGATAATAAACCAGAGGAGGTGCAACAGGAGAGAGGGAAAGTGAAGGAGGAGGGTGGGAAGCAGTGTTGTTCCAGATTGATAGGTTGAAGATTGATCGTAGGTGGAAATATCTGAGGAGAGGACTGTGCCAGTTCTAGCTTCAGGAGGGCATGAAACAAGATTAAAGAAAGCATATAAACAGGCATATAAACATCCTTATAAGGTCACAGTGTTACTTGTGAAGCGTAATTTTATGAAAATATCCTGTAGGATATCTTGGAAACTGATACTTTCTTTAAGTGCTTTGGTGCTAGTGCTTTAGCACTGCCATATCTGGCTGTTTTTGATGGTGTAATTACAGTTCTTACAAATGTGATACTGTGCATGTTTGCAGTTTTGTGTTAATACACATCGACATAGCTTCAGGCCATGTTTCCCTCTAAAAGGAATATGTCATTTTGGCAAGATGAAACCTAAAGCAATTGCATCAGTTAGTACAAACATCAAGTAAAGTAGAACATGTCCCATGAGTGAAATTGGTTCTTGACTTTGAGTGACTGATTTCTCACTTCGGTGTGTCATTTTTCTGCTGGTGTGGTCTGTCTGTGGCTGCTGAGAGGGGTCGTTTCTGGGAAAGATGTCTTGAAAATAGCCATTAGACCCCTGCAGGGAGGAATCCGATTTGGCCTACTGGTGACTTGGAAGAAGACTTCCTTCCTGCCTCACTTTCTCATAAGGTATAAAGTGACCCATCAACCCCTGTAGTGTTTTTCTATGACTTTTAGGTAGAAACAGATGCACATTCAAACATACGGGTACACACACACACACACACACACACACACACACACACACACACACACACACACACACACACACACACACACACACACACACACACACACACACCTACTTTACTTTTAGCCAGGACCCCATCTATAGCTCCATTTACATCCATAAGGAAAAATCTGCAGCATTACCGTGTGTCGACGCACGCAGGAGGAAACTTTCCAACCTCTTTTGCTTCCCTTGGTCTTTTGCTTCCCTTACTGAAGAGCTCAGGGACTTTCAATGTGGCACCGTCATAGGATGCCATCTTTCCAACAAGTCAGTTCGTAAAATTTCTGCCCTGCTAGAGCTGCCCTAGTCAACTGTATGTGCTGTTATTGTGAAGTGGAAACGTCTAGGAGCAACAATGGCTCAGCCGCGAAGTGGTAGGCCACACAAGCTCACAGAACGGGACCGCCGAGTGCTGAAGCGCGTAACGCGTAAAAACCATCTGTACTCAGTTGCAACACTCACTACCGAGTTCCAAACTGCTTCTGGAAGCAACGTCGGCACAATAACTGTTCGTCGGGAGCTTCATGAAATGTGTTTCCATGGCCGAGCAGCCGCACACAAGCCTAAGATCACCATGCGCAATGCCAAGCATTGGCTGGAGTTATGTAAAGCTTGCCGCCATTGGACTCTGGAGCAGTGGAAATGCGTTCTCTGGAGTGATGAATCACGCTTCACCATCTGGCAGGCCGACTGACGAATCTGGCCAAGAGAACGCTACCTGCCCCAATGCATAGTGCCAACTGTAAAGTTTGGTGGAGGAATAATGGTCTGGGGCTGTTTTTCATGGTTCAGGCTAGGCCCCTTAGTTCCAGTGAAGGGAATTCTTAACGCTACAGCATACAATGACATTCTAAATGATCCTGTGCTTCCAACTTTGTGGCAACAGTTTGGGGAAGGCCCTTTCCTGTTTCAGCATGACAATGCCCCTGTGCACAAAGCGAGGTCCATACAGAAATATTTTGTCGAGATAGGTGTGGAAGAACTTGACTGGCCTGCACAGAGCCCTGACCTCAAGGACATCGAACACCTTTGGGATGAATTGGAATGCCGACTGTGAGCCAGGCCTAATCACCCAACATCAGTGCCCGACCTCACTAATGCTCTTGTGGCTGAAAGGAAGCAAGTCCTCGCAGCAATGTTCCAACATCTAGTGGAAAGCCTTCCCAGAAGAGTGGAGGCTGTTATAGCAGCAAAGGGGGGACCAACTCAATACTAATGCTCATGATTTTGGAATGAGATGTTCGACGAGCAGATGTCCACATACTTTTGGTAATGTAGTGTATCTATCAGTGAGCTAGATGATTGGTAATTCAATCGACAATTAGAATTTTGCATTAGTTCCATTTCTTGACTTTGGATATCCGCATTTGTAGTTTTGAAGGTCATATTCTGGCTGTTCTTTGGTATCATTTCATTGCCATCATTTTCACAGCTTGCAAAAATATTGCTCAAACATTTAATTGGTCAAACGTGGTCACTCGCTCCCTACGGTCATAATTTAGAAATGGGAAGCTCCAGATTAAAAAGTGATTCATTTGTACACCACACAGATGCACAAGAGCAATCCCATCTCCCCAACTCTGATCACTGAACAGCACCATGAGGTGAATTCACAAGTAGCACCCCTGTTCCATGTTTACAGGGCGTATTGATGAACATCTAGATGTAATATGTTGCGCCATTGATTCTTCATTATAGTCATTCCCAGAACTGTTTTAATATGCTATGGCAGTGCAGGGGTACACAATTAATTTGGAGTTCCATTAAAACCGAATCATTAAAGGCATGGCACACATTTCATAATTAAAATAGGCAAGAAAAAAAGGCCTAACGTCTCATTAGTATTGTGACTATGTTTTGTTTTGTTTGCTTGACTAAGTTAAGAGGAAGGTTTCTTAAATAAGTAAGGATGAATGTTAGATATGGCTGCTTATCTAGCTGTCTGCCTTGTATTTTATAAGCATGTGAGCCACCATTAAAATAAAGGGTTTATTATGAAATACATAAATATTCAAACATGACCTAGCAAGGTTTTAGGTAATGGAAAATGTAAATGTGTTAATTGCATAAAGACTCTAAACACATTCTTCAAATCTTATTAACATAAACATTAGAGTGTGTTCGCTACCAGTTTTTTTTTTAGAACCACAAACAATAAACCTTCCGCCAACTCCTCTCACAACCCTGAAAAACATTTATTGTTGAACATAATTATTTATCATAATTTCAGGTATCAACTATTAGAAACACAGCAACACACTGTAGGCCTATGTTGGAAAGAATCCAAGATATATCTTTCTCTAATGAAATGTGAAGAAATCCGATCGCTGTTTTTCGTTGATACCCATGGCGCCATTACGATGGAATAATACCACAGGAAAGATCCATACGGTGATAATGAGATGCAATTGATTATTGAATCTTCTGTGAAAACAGCTTTTGTTCTAGGAAACTGAAATAACGTAGAGTTGATTTCCCTAGCCATGATTAATTATGTTTTGGGGATGTGTCTAGTGGTATTTACACAATACACATAATCAACAGGGAGGAAATTAGCTATTTCCATAGCACTCTCTGCAACAATGATTATTCATTCATGTTTATGTGTCGTCCTGATTGTGATGTATGATGATTAAAGGGCTTGGTTATCAGTGCTCTGATTACATCATGCCACATGTGGCTGGGGGATAGGGAGTAAGTGAACCTGTTGATATTCTACTACAGTTGAAGTCGGAAGTTTACATACACCTTAGCCAAATACATTTAAACTCAGTTTTTCACAATTCCTGACATTTAATCCTAGTAAAAATTCCCTGTTTTAGGTCAGTTAGGATCACCACTTTATTTTAAGAATGTGAAATGTCAGAATAATAGTAGAGAGAATTATTTACTTCTGGATTTTTTTGTTGTTATTCTGTCTCTCACTGTTCAAATAAACATACCATTAAAATTATAGACTGATTATGTCTTTGTCAGTGGACAAACGTACAAAATCAGCAGGGGATCAAATACTTTTTTCCCTCACTGTATGTGTTTGTATGTGGCGATACTGTACTAGACAGTCCCAAATTTGGCACTAGCCTGTTTATTGTGATTGTGGCTGTATGCAATTAATATTAAAGTGATGTCCATTCAAGTAGGGACTAGCTATTCAAAACTTGCACAGCCGGCCTATCTTTCTACCCTGCATTTTAGAGGTGCAGCACTTGTTAGCATGAGTGTGATTGAATGACAGTATAGGGGCACTGGGGGGTTGAGTGGCTTGGGCATATAGGACATAAGACATTGGGGGGTTGATTAGAAGACTGGTAGAAGAATGGTAGGCCCAAAGGAAAGTTTATTCCTCCCTCCCCTCTCAGACCTCAACTGTGGGGATCGTCCTTCACCATGTGCCCCCGTTGATTATTAAGGGCTTGGTTGAATGGCCTGGCACCATGCTACTGTTTTACTGTGGAGGCTTCGTCTCAAATGGCATTCTATTCCCTATATACAGTGGGGAAAAAAAGTATTTAGTCAGCCACCAATTGTGCAAGTTCTCCCACTGTCACGGATTCTGCCGAGGCTGCCCCTCCTCCTTGCTCGGGCAGGTTTCAGTGTTCGTCGTCACCGGAGTACTAGCTGCTGCCGATCTATGTTATATGTTTCTATGTTCTACCTGTTGTGTCAGATTGTTTCACACCTGTTGCCCATCTTGTGATTACTCCGCCCCTATTTAACCCTGTGGCTCCCATTGTGTTCTGTGCGTGTTTGTTGTTTGTTCGCGGATGTCGTGAGTGAGCGGGTTTATTCCTCCCTGCGTGGAGGCTTCTTGTTACTTTACGTGATTAAGTAAAGATACATTTTTCCCTTGAGTTCTGTGTCCTGCGCCTGACTTCAGTCTACCGCATACAATGACATCGTGACAGAAACACGCACCATTATGGAGTCAGCAGGAACAACTGGATCTACCAAGACGATTGAGGAACGAGTCCAACGTCAAGGGACGATGCTCCAGAATCTCTGTGCTACGATGGAACGAGTGTTCCAGATGATGGAGCGAATTGAGAGAGGTGGTATCCCTTCACCATGCCCAACCACACCAATACCTGCTACCCTGGCTACCACTTCGCCACCTGGGTCCAGGGGAATTCGGCTCTCGCTCCCGAGGGCATATGACGGTACACCTGCCGGGTGCCAGGGATTTCTCCTCCAAGTAGAGCTTTACCTGGCCACCATTCACCCGGCGCCCTCGGGATACGAGAGCGTGTCCGTCCTTCATCTCCTGTCTATCAGGGAAGGCGCTCGAGTGGGCTAACGCCGAGTGGGGAAATATAGACTCGAGAACTGTCCGCTACGAGGATTTCACCCGCCGCTTCCGGGCGGTATTCGATCATCCACCGGAGGGGAGAGCGGCGGGAGAACGGCTGGTCCACCTACGACAGGAGATGAGGAGCGCGCAGGATTTTGCGCTGGAGTTTAAGACTTTAGCAGCCAGCGCGGGATGGAATGAGCGGGCCCTTATCGACCACTATCGTTGCAGCTTAGGGGAGGACGTCCGTCAGGAACTGGCCTGCAGGGACACCAATTTCAACCTGGACCAACTGGTGGACATGTCCATCCGGTTGGATAACCTGTTGGCAGCCCGCGGACGTTCTGATGGGGGTCTGTCCATTCCATCCCCCAGCACCTCCGAGCATACTCCCATGGAGCTCGGAGGTGCTGCAGGTAGGGAGAATGGGAGAGAGACTGTCCCCTGCACCAAGTGTGGCCGCAGAGGACACACTGCTGGTCGGTGCAGGGGAGGGTTCTCAGGAGGTCGAGGCAGCAGGCAGAGCACTGGCCGACCGTCTCAGGTGAGTAGGCACCCGACTAACCCAGAGTTCCCTGTTGCTAATATGTGTATCGACATTATGTTTCCAGATTTTTCTCCCCATTCCCAGCATAAGGCGCTAGTAGATTCAGGCGCGGCTGGGAATTTTATTGATCGCCATTATGCACGTAGCCTAGGGAGTCCCACAGTGTCTGTTGATAAACCTTTCTCTGTTCACGCATTAGATAGTCGCCCGTTAGGGTCAGGCATAATCAGGGAGGTCATCGCTCCATTGCTAATGATGACGCAGGGGGGTCATGAGGAGAGGATTAGTCTCTATCTAATTGATTCTCCTGCGCATCCTGTGGTGTTGGGACTTCCCTGGTTAGCCATTCATGACCCCACGATTTCATGGCAACAGAGGGCTCTCAAGGGATGGTCCAGTAAGTGTTCAGGGAGGTGTTTAGGAGTTTCCTTGGGGGAAACTTCGGTAGAAAGTCCAAACCAGGTTTCCACCATGCACATTCCATCCGAGTATGCCGATTTGGCTATCGTCTTCAGTAAGAAGAGGGCGACTAAATTACCACCCCATCGTCCGGGGGATTGTGCGATAAATCTCCAGGTAGGAGCTGCACTTCCCCGGAGTCACGTGTATCCTTTGTCTCAGGAGGAGAAGGCGGCTATGGAGACATATGTCACCGAATCTCTGAGGCAGGGATACATTTGGCCATCCACTTCACCCGTTTCCTCAAGTTTCTTTTTTGTGAAAAAGAAAGATGGTGGGTTACGCCCGTGCATTGATTACCGTGGCCTAAATCAGATTACCATCAAGTACAGCTATCCATTACCTCTGATAGCTAGTATGACGGAATCATTGCACGGGGCATGCTTTTTCACAAAATTGGATCTTAGGAGCGCGTACAACCTAGTGCGCATCCGTGAGGGAGATGAGTGGAAGACGGCATTTAGTACCACCTCTGGACATTTTGAGTATCTGGTCATGCCATACGGGTTAATGAATGCTCCCTCAGTTTTCCAATCATTTGTGGATGAGATTTTCAGGGACCTGCACGGACAAGGGGTAGTGGTGTATATTGATGACATCCTTATATACTCCGCTACACGGGCCGAGCATGTGTCCCTGGTGCGTAAGGTGCTTGGAAGACTGTTGGAGCATGACCTGTATGCTAAGGCAGATAAATGCCTGTTCTTCCAGGAGTCCATCTCTTTCTTGGGGTACCATATGTCCGCGTCAGGGGTGAGGATGGAGAGTGACTGCATTTTGGCCGTGCGTAATTGGGCGACTCCAACCACGGTAAAGGTGGTGCAGCGATTTTTGGGTTTTGCTAATTACTACCGGAGATTTATCCGGGGCTTTTGTCAGGTGGCAGCTCCCATTACCTCGTTACTGAAGGGGGGGCCGGTGCGTCTGCGGTGGTCAGCGGAGGCGGACAGGGCTTTTAGTCGTCTGAAAAACCTGTTTACCTCGGATCCAGTGCTGCCTCATCCGGACCCCTCTTTAGCCTTCACGGTGGATGCGTCCGAGGCTGGAATAGGCGCTGTACTGTCTCAGCGCTCGGGTACGCCACCTAAACTCCGCCCCTGTGCCTTCTTTTCGAAGAAGCTCAGCCCGGCGGAGCGCAACTATGATGTGGGGGACCGGGAGCTGTTGGCTGTGGTCGAAGCTCTGAAAGCGTGGAGACATTGGCTTGAGGGGGCTAAACACCCTTTTCTCATTTTGACTGACCACCGCAATCTGGAGTACATCCGGGCAGCGAGGAGGTTAAACCCTCGCCAGGCAAGGTGGTCCATGTTCCTCACCCATTTTGTTTTCACCCTTTCTTACAGGCCAGGTTCCCAGAACGCTAAGGCAGATGCTCTGTCCCGACTGTATGACACGGAGGGGAGTTCCGTGGAGCCCACTCCCATACTTCCGGCGTCGTGTCTGGTGGCACCGGTGGTGTGGGAGGTTGACGTGGAGATCGAGCGGGCGTTGCGCAACGAACCCACTCCTCCCCAGTGTCCAGAGGGTCGTGTGTACGTACCGCTTGATGTTCGCGATCGGTTGATCTATTGGGCTCACACGTCACCCTCCTCTGGTCATCCTGGTATCGGTCGGACAGTGCACTGTCTTAGTGAGAAGTACTGGTGGCCCACCTTAGCTAAGGACGTGAGGGTTTATGTTTCCTCCTGCTCGGTGTGCGCCCAGTGTAAGGCTCCTAGACACCTGCCCAGAGGGAAATTGCAACCTCTACCCGTTCCACAATGACCATGGTCCCACCTATCGGTGGACTTTGTGACGGATCTTCCCCCCTCACAAGGGAACACCACGATCCTGGTCGTTGTGGATCGGTTTTCTAAGTCCTGCCGCCTCATTCCGCTGCCCGGTCTCCCTACGGCCCTACAAACAGCTGAGGCCCTATTTACACACATCTTCCGCCACTACGGGGTGCCTGAGGATATAGTGTCTGATCGGGGTTCCCAGTTCACCTCTAGGGTTTGGAGGGCGTTCATGGAACGTCAGGGAGTCTCGGTCAGTCTGACCTCAGGATTTCACTCCGAGAGTAACGGGCAGGTGGAGAGAGTCAACCAGGAGGTGGGTAGGTTTCTGAGGTCGTATTGACAGGACCGGCGGGGGGAGTGGTCGGTTTACCTCCCCTGGGCAGAGATGGCCCAGAACTCCATCCGCCACTCCTCTACTAACCTGTCTCCGTTCCAATGTGTATTAGGTTATCAGCCGGTCCTGGCACCTTGGCATCAGAGCCAGATCGAGGCACCTGCGGTGGATGAGTGGTTTCGGCGCTCGCAGGAGACCTGGAACGCTGCCCATGTACGTCTGCAGCGGGCCATCAGGCGGCAAAAGGCGAGCGCCGACCGCCACCGCAGTGAGGCCCCGGTGTATGCACCGGGGGACCGGGTCTGGCTCTCGACCCGAAACCTGCCCCTTCGCCTGCCCTGCCGGAAGCTGGGTCGGCGGTTTGTGGGGCCATTCAAAGTCCTGAGGAGATTGAATGAGGTATGTTATAGGTTACAACTTCCTACTAATTATCGTATTAACCCCTCGTTCCATGTGTCTCTTCTCAGGCCGGTGGTAGCTAGTCCACTCCAGGAGTCGGAGATACGGGAGGTTCCTCCGCCCCCGCTGGACATCGAGGGGGCACCGGCGTACTCGGTTCGGTCCATATTGGATTCGAGGCGTCGGGCGGGGGGCCTGCAGTATCTCGTGGAGTGGGAGGGGTACGGTCCGGAGGAACGGTGCTGGGTTCCTAGGAGGGATATCCTCGATCCATCCATGTTGAGGGATTACCACCGCAATCATCCCACTCGCCCCGCGCCGCGTCCTCCTGGCCGTCCCCGAGGCCGGTGTCGAGGCTGGAGCCGCGCGTCAGGGGGGGGTACTGTCACGGATTCTGCCGAGGCTGCCCCTCCTCCTTGCTCGGGCAGGTTTCAGCGTTCGTCGTCACCGAAGTACTAGCTGCTGCCGATCTATGTTATATGTTTCTATGTTCTACCTGTTGTGTCAGATTGTTTCACACCTGTTGCCCATCTTGTGATTACTCCGCCCCTATTTAACCCTGTGGCTCCCATTGTGTTCTGTGCATGTTTGTTGTTTGTTCGCGGATGTCGTGAGTGAGCGGGTTTATTCCTCCCTCTGTGGAGGCTTCTTGTTACTTTACGTGATTAAGTAAAGATACGTTTTTCCCTTGAGTTCTGTGTCCTGCGCCTGACTTCAGTCTACCGCATACACTGACATCGTGACACCCACTTAAAAAGATGAGAGAGGCCTGTCATTTTCATCATAGGTACACGTCAACTATGACAGACAAATTGAGAAAAAAAAATCCAGAAAATCACATTGTAGGATTTTTAATGAATTTATTTGCAAATTATGGTGGAAAATAAGTATTTGGTCACCTACAAACAAGCAAGATTTCTGGCTCTCACCAGACCTGTAACTTCTTCTTTAAGAGGCTCCTCTGTCCTCCACTCGTTACCTGTATTAATGGCACCTGTTTGAACTTGTTATCAGTATAAAAGACACCTGTCCACAACCTCAAACAGTCACACTCCAAACTCCACTATGGCCAAGACCAAAGAGCTGTCAAAGGACACCAGAAACAAAATTGTAGACCTGCACCAGGCTGGGAAGACTGAATCTGCAATAGGTAAGCAGCTTGGTTTGAAGAAATCAACTGTGGGAGAAATTATTAGGAAATGGAAGACATACAAGACCACTGATAATCTCCCTCGATCTGGGGCTCCACGCAAGATCTCACCCCGTGGGGTCAAAATGATCACAAGAACGTTGAGCAAAAATCCCAGAACCACACGGGGGGACCTAGTGAATGACCTGCAGAGAGCTGGGACCAAAGTAACAAAGCCTACCATCAGTAACACACTACGCCGCCAGCGTCTGAAGTTTGCTAGAGTGCATTTGGATGATCCAGAAGAGGATTGGGAGAATGTCAGATGAAACCAAAATATAACTTTTTGGTAAAAACTCAACTCGTCGTGTTTGGAGGACAAAGAATGCTGAGTTGCATCCAAAGAACACCATACCTACTGTGAAGCATGGGGGTGGAAACATCATATTTTGGGGCTGTTTTTCTGCAAAGGGACCAGGACGACTGATCTGTGTAAAGGAAAGAATGAATGGGGCCATGTATCGTGAGATTTTGAGTGAAAACCTCCTTCCATCAGCAAGGGCATTGAAGATGAAACGTGGCTGGGTCTTTCAGCATGACAATGATCCCAAACACACCGCCCGGGCAACGAAGGAGTGGCTTCGTAAGAAGCATTTCAAGGTCCTGGAGTGGCCTAGCCAGTCTCAACCCCATAGAAAATCTTTGGAGGGAGTTGAAAGTCTGTGTTACCCAGCGACAGCCCCAAAACATCACTGCTCTAGAGGAGATCTGCATGGAGGAATGGGCCAAAATACCAGCAACAGTGTGTGAAAACCTTGTGAAGACTTACAGAAAACGTTTGACCTGTGTCATTGCCAACAAAGGGTATATAACAACGTATTGAGAAACTTTTGTTATTGACCAAATACTTATTTTCCACCATAATTTGCTAATAAATTCATTAAAAATCCTACAATGTGATTTTCTGGAATTGTTTTTCTCATTTTGTCTGTCATAGTTGACGTGTACCTATGATGAAAATTACAGTCCTCTCTCATCTTTTTAAGTGGGAGAACTTGCACAATTGGTGGCTGACTAAATCATTTTTCCCCCACTGTACCTGTACATGTAGTGCACTATTTTTGACCAGGAACCATAGGGCTCCTGTCAAAAGTAATGCACTATTTAGGGAATATGGTGCCATTTGGGACACAGCCAGAGAGAGAGGGAAAACTTGGGAATGAAGTGTAGCTTATTACCGTGTAAGCACACACACTCTCTGGGGAACGAGGCCTACAGATATCCAAACCATGTCCTCTACTTGTTCCGACACTGAAAGGTCACTGCATGATTTATGCGCCTGTTTTGTAAGTTAGATGGGGAGCTCACACGCTTTTGGTTTCAGGCACTTGACCGATCAAAATGAAATATGAAAATTCAATTCAATTCATAAATGTATTTACAAGGGCAAATGTGAGATTAAGCTGTTCCCGGAGTTGTTGTTTAAATAAGTGAGGTGTCTGTGTGTGTGGTGTGTGTGTGTATGTGTGTGTGCTTGTGTGCATTTGTGCATACGTGCATACCTGTCTGTGTGTTTTTTTTGGGGTGCATTCTTGCCTGTGTGTGTGTGTGTGTGTGTGCACATTCATTCTGTGCACGTTTGTATTTCATCTATTCATTCATGACTTGGGCTGATGTTAGTTTGCTGCAGGATTCACATGCCAGAAGTCCATGTTGTTGGATACATTCTTTAACACCAGTCACTGGGGAAAGAGACAGATGGGAGCTTTAGTTCTTAATGGCTCTAGATGGCCTCGCTGACATTATAGTAGGTGACGAGGTACTCCGCATCCTTCATAATAGCACCACATTGCTCTTAACCACATCAAGTAATTTATTTTCAACTCTGCATTTCTGAATTTTAACATGCTCAAATGCATTTGGGGGTTTTCCCCCGAGGACTGTTCGAAGGGTGTTGGAGTTCCACAAAACAACACAGAGAAAGATGTATGGTAGTGTTTTTAGTGTAGCTTTTAGCAGTACAAATTCTTCTCCATGTTTTACATCATTTATGTAAAAGGACATAGGGAATACACACACTCACTCAGAGAAAACTAAGTGTATCTGGATGCACTAAGAAATACATCCCAGCTGCTGAGTAAAATACATGTACATCACTGTATTAAATCAAGGGAAAATACTGATATCTCATTGCCTGATCCTCCTAAAGGGATTTTTACAAAATGTAGATAGATACAGTTGAAGTCGGAAGTTTACATACACCTTAGCCAAATACAGTTAAACTCAGTTTTTCACAATTCCTGACATTTAATCCTAGTAAAAAGTCCCTGTCTTAGGTCAGTTAGGATCACCACTTTATTTTAAGAATGTGAATTGTGAGAATAATAGTAGAGATAATTATTTATTTAAGCTTTTATTTCTTTCATCACATTCCCAATGGGTCAGAAGTTTACATTCACTCAATTAGTATTTGGTAGCATTGCCTTTAAATTGTTTAACTTGGGTCAAACGTTTCGGGTAGCCTTCCACAAGCTTCCACAATAAGTTGGGTGAATGTTGGCCCATTCCTCCTGACAGAGCTGGTGTAACTGAGTCAGGTTTGTAGGCTTCCTTGCTCGCACACGCTTTATCAGTTCTGCCCACACATTTTCTATAGGATTGAGATCAGGGCTTTATGATGGCCACACCAATACCTTGACTTTGTTGTCCTTTGTTGGCCATTTTGCCACAACTTTGGAAGTATGCTTGGAGTCATTGTCCATTTGGAAGACCCATTTGGTTGCTTCAATATATCCACATCATTTTGCTTCAATATATCCACATTATTTTCCTTCCTCATGATGCCATCTATTTTGTGAAGTGCACCAGTCCCTCCTGCAGCAAAGCACCCCCACAGCATGATGCTGCCACCCCCGTGCTTCACGGTTGGGATGGTGTTCTTCGGCTTGCAAGCAACCCCCTTTTTCCTCCAAACATAATGATGGTCATTATGGCCAAACAGTTCTATTTTTGTTTCATCAGACCAATGGACATTTCTCCAAAAAGTACGATCTTTGTCCCCATGTGCAGTTGCAAACCGTAGTCTGGCATTTTATGGCGGTTTTGGAGCAGTGCCTTCTTCCTTGCTGAGCGACCTTTCAGGTTATGTCGATATAGGACTCGTTTTACTGTGGATATAGATACTTTTGTACCTGTTTCCTCCAGCATCTTCACAAGGTCCTTTGCTGTTGTTCTGGGATTGATCTGCACTTTTCGCACCAAAGTACATTCATCTCTAGGAGACAGAACGCGTCTCCTTCCTGAGCGGTATGACGGCTGCGTGGTCCCATGGTGTTTATACTTGCGTACTATTGTTTGTACAGATGAACGTGGTACCTTCAGGCATTTGGAAATTGCTCCCAAGGATGAACCAGACTTGTGGAGGTCTACCATTCTTTTTCTGATGTCTTGGCTGATTTCTTTTGAATTTCCCATGATGTCAAGCAAAGAGGCACTGAGTTTGAAGGTAGGCCTTGAAATACATCCACAGGTACACCTCCAATTGACTCAAATTATGTCAATTAGCCTATCAGAAGCTTCTAAAGCCTTGACATCATTTTCTGGAATTTTCCAAGCTGTTTAAAGGCAGCGTCAACTTAGTAGATGTAAACTTCTGACCCACTGGAATTGTGATACAGTGAATTATAAGTGAAATAATCTGTCTGTAAACAATTGTTGGAAAAATGACTTGTGTCATGCACAAAGTAGATGTCCTAACCGACTTGCCAAAACTATAGTTTGTTAACAAGAAATGTGTGGAGTGATTGAAAAATTAGTTTTAATGACTCCAACCTAAGTGTATGTAAACTTCCGACTTCAACTGTATATACACAATCATCCAGTTACTAATGTAGCAGTGGTGTGCCCCAAAATGCTAATTAGTGAGACTGAGAGAGACTGATCTGCTCAAAACTTGTGATTCAAAGTGTTAATTTCTAAGTGTTAGCTATTCCTGTGATGGTTTAGTGCATTTTGCTACAGTGCAGCTGCAGCACTGTATGTCATGTTTTGGTGGTATGTTGACTTTCTCCCATATCCAAGAGTAATCTAAATTACCGTTCTGTACCATCCATCCGAGCACTTTAGAGAGATATGCTGCCATGCACTGATGATGAGAGATCTAGCTGCTTTTTGTGGACAGCACCCCTGGGACAGAGGGGCTGAGTGGTACGTTCAGAAATGGAACAGAAACGGAGACACAACTCCAGCCCTCCTCCTCCTCCCCCTCCACCACCTACTTTTCCTCAGCCACCTGACAGAGAGCTGGTCCCTCTGCACGTGTCAACACGAGGGAGACCATGCTAGCTGCTCCTCTTCCCCACTGAGCAACACTGAGGTGCATGTCAGGTCAATTGGTGATACTGCGCTTACATTTTCCACCTGACTCTTTTCATCAGTGTATTTTTACTCATGCAGCATACTAGCTGCTTGCCAGGTGTGCCATCACTCAACCTAGCATTAGCCCAGCCTAGATTAGCGCCACATAAACCAGCTTGTGTTTCAGTAACCACGCCGCGCGCAGAGTGAATGTGCTGCCTGTCAACCCAAGCACTAGCCTAGCTGTCATGGATTTGAGCTTTTCTCTCTTCACTGTTCCATTGTGGTAGAATGACTGTTGTCATATTTTCAAATTTTCCATGGAGGGTTAAGAAGAGTGACGGTTAGCTAGTGTTTTGATGTGGTGAGGTGCTTTGAAGCCACAGAGAGTGGCAGTTGCAGTTCTGTTTTGTTCTGTGGGGCCTGGAGATAAGAGAGAATGGATTTGAAAGCGGTTTCTGCATAGCGGGCAAAGGTGGGTCGCGGTGGCGCAGCTAGCTTGTCCGTCAGGCGCTATTCGGCCACGTGCCAGGGTCCTCACAACAGAGTCACACATGGCAGATCAAAGCAGCTCATCAGCCCTTTGTTTTATTGGGTTTAATGCAATTTTCTGTTTATTCATGCATATGTAATTGATCTGAAGGTATTAGCGGCTAATTGACATCAACTGGGTGATAACGTTCACATGGCAGGCAAGCAGCAGCTGGTGCTCTGCTCTCAGAGACAGGCAGCAAGATATGTTCTGTGTCTTTGTCTCGTTGTCAACAAAGTTAAAAGTGAATTAGCCTTTAATAGTCTATAATGCATTTATTATGTGATAATCCTTAGTAATTTAATTCTGAGGATAGATGGGGGGCAAGCAATTCACATATGGTGTCCAGGGCATAACTGGGGGCTGAGGGGGGTCTGTAGCAAGCGGCAACAGTGAGAGACTTATTTCTGCGTTGTTGTTGTTTTTATCGCACTGCTTTGCTTTATCTTGGCCAGGACGCAGTTGTAAATGAGAACTTGTTCTCAACTGGCTTACCTGGTTAAATAAAGGTGAAAAAATAAAAATAAAAATAAAAAACGAATAAAAAATAAACACTTTGGACTAGATTTTATTCCTCACTGTTGTCCATAGACCTAGCCAATGCTTTGCCCTTTAATGCTTAGTACAAGGGCAATGTTCCTAACTTGAATATGGTGCAGACGTTTGAAATAATCCTTCTTGTAGGCATACACCCTGCTTCTCTTAAACATTACACCTAATACCACACCACAGCGATGGATGGCTGTCTGTCTTATTGTTCCACAGCATCGCTCCAGAGCTTTAGCCACCTTAACAGGGGAATAAATCTTGCTTCCCACTCCTCGAATGGTGTGATCGTCTTTCACACTCTTTCTCATCTGGCTTTATTGGATGTGGCCTCCAGATATTTATATATTTTTTACAGCACATACAGTCTCCTGCCTGAAAAAAAAGAGAGGAATGAAAAAACAAGGGAGCGAGGGAGCGGCCAAGCTCAGTTCAGGGAGTAATGGTGTGGAAAGCAGAGGAGGAGGGATGTGTGGCGGCGGTCAGCGCCCGTATCTATCTTCTCCTGTTTAAACCTCTACGTTACGGTAATGGCTGCTGGCCGTGAGATGGGTGCAGCAGAGGTTGCATTATGTCGGCTGGAAGAGATGAAGGATATGGGAGTCAGAGAAGCCAAGTTGAGAGGTTATTTGTCCCAGGTTTGTCTCTCCATTCTGGGCTGGGGCCTTGGCGTTTTGCCTCTCCATGCCAGGGCTGCTGGAGGAAAATGCCGCAAATTGTTCCCTTGGAGGTTCTCACCTGTGTGAGGAGAGGGTCATTCACTCATAACAAACTAGGTTTACGAGGCACTGAATAGCCAGATTGGTAATGCTTTATTTATGTGATATCACATGATAAGTCCCCTTACGCCACAGATGAACCTATGGATGATATATTTTAGATGAGAGAAGATATATTACAGGTAATACACCATATTACACTATGTTCCTTGGTCAGGTTGTCACGGATTCTGCCGAGACTGCCCTTCCTTCTGGCTCGGGCAGGCTTCGGCGTTCGTCGTCACCGGAGTACTAGCTGCTGCCGCTCTATGTTATATGTTTCTATGTTCATTTGATTGTTGTCTGTTGTTGCACACCTGTTCCCTATTATGTTAGTTTGTCTTCCCTATTTAACCTGTTCACGTCCACTGTGTGGTGTGCGTGTTTATTGGATTGTACGAGTGTCATTTTGTGAGCAGGGTTGCTCCTCCCTTGTTGTTGGAGGTTTTCTTGTATTTCTTTACTTTTCAATAAAGTGGTTCTTCATCTCATTCTGTGTCCTGCGCTTGACTCTGGCCTACCGCATTCCACCGACATTCGTGACAGAAACACGCACCACTATGGAGTCAGCAGGAGCAGCCGGAGTAACCGAGATGATGGAGGAATGAGTCCAACGTCAGGAATTAATGATTCAGACTCTCTGGGTCACCATGGAACGAGTGTGCCAGACAATGGAACGATGGGAGAGCGGTGGCATCCCGTCACCATCTCCAACCACTCAACCACCTATAACACTGGTCACCGCTTCACCATCTGGGTCCAGTGGGATTCGGCTCTCGCTCCCAAGGGCATATGACGGAACACCTGCCGGGTGCCAGGGATTTCTCCTCCAGGTCGAGCTTTACCTGGCCACCATTCACCCGGCGCCCTCGGGATACGAGAGCGTGTCTGCCCTCATCTCCTGTCTATCGGGGAAGGCGCTGGAATGGGCCAACGCAGAGTGGGGAGGAATAGACGCAAGTACTGTCCGCTACGAGGATTTCACCCGCCGCTTCCGGGCGGTATTCGATCATCCACCAGAGGGGAGAGCGGCAGGTGAACGTCTGTTCCACCTACGACAGGAGATGAGGAGCGCGCAGGAGTTTGCGCTGGAATTCAGAACTTTAGCAGCCAGCGCGGGATGGAATGAGAGGGCCCTGGTCGACCATTATCGCTGCAGCTTAAGGGAGGACGTCCGTCGGGAGCTGGCCTGCAGGGACACCGATCTCACCCTGGACCAACTGGTGGACATGTCCATCAGGTTGGATAACCTGTTGGCAGCCCGCGGACATTCTGATCGGGGGCCGTCCATTCCATCCCCCAGCACCTCCGAGCCTACCCCCATGGAGCTCGGAGGTGCTGCGGTTAGGGAGACGGGGAGAGGGACCGTCCCCTGCACCAACTGTGGCCGCAGAGGACACACTGCTGGTCGGTGCTGGGGAGGGTCCTCAGGAAGTCGAGGCAGCAGGCAGGGCACTGGTCGACCGTCTCAGGTGAGTAGGCACCTGACTCACCCAGAGCCTCCTGTTGCTAATTTGTGTATTGATATTGTTTTTCCAGAATTTCCCCCCCATTCCAGCATAAGGCGCTAGTAGATTCAGGCGCGGCTGGGAATTTTATTGATCGCCAGTGTGCTCGTAGTTTAGGGATTCCTACTGTGTCTGTTGATAAACCTTTCCCTGTGCACGCATTAGATAGTCGCCCGTTAGGGTCAGGCATTATCAGGGAGGTCACCACCCCACTTCTGATGAGGACGCAGAGGGGTCATGAGGAGAGGATTAGCCTCTATCTGATTGATTCTCCTGCATATCCTGTGGTGTTGGGACTTCCCTGGTTAACCATTCATTCATGACCCCACGATTTCATGGCAACAGAGGGCTCTTAAGGGATGGTCCGGTCAGTGTTCAGGGAGGTGTGTAGGAGTTTCCTTGGGGGCAACTACGGTGGAAAGTCCAAACCAGGTTTCCACTATGCACATTCCTGCCGAGTATGCTGATTTGGCTATCGCCTTCAGTAAAAAGAGGGCGACTAAATTACCACCCCATCGTCCGGGGGATTGCGCGATAAATCTCCAGGTAGGAGCTGCACTTCCCCGGAGTCACGTGTATCCTTTGTCTCAGGAGGAGAAGGCGGCTATGGAGACATATGTCACCGAGTCTCTGAGACAGGGATACATTCGGCCATCCACTTCACCTGTCTCCTCAAGTTTCTTTTTTGTGAAGAAGAAGGATGGTGGTTTACGCCCGTGCATTGATTACCGTGGCTTAAATCAGATTACCATCAAGTACAGCTATCCATTACCCCTGATAGCTAGTATGACAGAATCATTGCACGGGGCACGCTTCTTCACAAAATTGGATCTCAGGAGCGCGTACAACCTAGTGCGTATCCGTGAGGGAGATGAGTGGAAGACGGCATTTAGTACCACCTCTGGACATTATGAGTATCTTGTCATGCCATAAGGGTTAATGCATGCTCCATCAGTCTTCCAATCATTTGTGGATGAGATTCTCAGGGACCTGCATGGACAAGGGGTAGTGGTGTATATTGATGACATACTTATATACTCCACTACAAGGGCCGAGCATGTGTCCCTGGTGCGTAAAGTGCTTGGAAGAATGTTGGAGCATGACCTGTATGCTAAGGCAGATAAATGCCTGTTCTTTCAGGAGTCCATCTCCTTCCTAGGGTACCACATATCCGCGTCTGGGGTGAGGATGGAGAGTGACCGCATTTCGGCCGTGCGTAATTGGGCGACTCCAACCACGGTAAAGGAGGTGCAGCGTTTCTTGGGGTTTGCCAACTACTACCAGAGGTTTATCCGGGGCTTTGGTCAGGTAGCGGCTCCCATTACCTCGTTGCTGAAGGGGGGACCGGTGCGTCTGCAGTGGTCAGCTGAGGCGGACAGGGCTTTTAGTCACCTGAAGGACCTGTTTACCTCGGCTCCAGTGCTGGCTCATCCGGATCCCTCCTTGGCCTTCACGGTTGAGGTGGACGCATCCGAGGCTGGGATAGGCGCTGTACTTTCTCAACGCTCGGGCATGCCACCCAAGCTCTGCCCCTGTGCTTTCTTTTCGAAGAAGCTCAGCCCGGCGGAGCGCAACTATGATGTGGGGGACCGGGAGTTGTTGGCGGTGGTCAAAGCCCTGAAAGCGTGGAGACATTGCCTTGAGGGGGCTAAACACCCTTTTCTCATTTTGACTGACCACCGCAATCTGGAGTACATCCGAGCAGTGAGGAGGTTAAACCCTCGCCAGGCAAGGTGGTCCATGTTTCTAACCCGTTTTGTTTTCACCCTTTCTTACAGGCCAGGCTACCAGAATGCTAAGGCAGATGCTCTGTCCCAACTGTATGACACGGAGGAGAGTTCCGTGGAGCCCACTCCCATTCTTCCGGCGTCGTGTCTGGTGGCACCGGTGGTGTGGGAGGTTGACGCGGACATCGAGCGGGCGTTACGTAACGAACCCTCTCCTCCCCAGTGTCCAGAGGGTCGTAAGTACGTACCGCTGGAGGTCCGCGATCGTTTGATCTATTGGGCTCACACGTCACCCTCCTCTGGTCACCCTGGCATCGGTTGGACAGTGACCTGTCTTAGTGGGAAGTACTGGTGGCCCACCTTAGCCAAGGACGTGAGGGTTTATGTTTCCTCCTGCTCGGTGTGCACCCAGTGTAAGGCTCCCAGACACCTGCCCAGAGGGAAATTACAACCCCTACCCGTTCCACAATGACCGTGGTCCCACCTATCGGTGGATTTTATGACTGATCTTCCTCCCTCAAGAGGGAACACAACCATTTTGGTCGTTGTGGATCGGTTTTCTAAGTCCTATCGCCTCCTTCCTCTGCCCGGACTCCCTACGGCCCTACAAACTGCAGAGGCCCTTTTTACACACGTCTTCCGACACTACGGGGTGCCTGAGGATATAGTGTCTGATCGGGGTTCCCAATTCACCTCAAGGGTTTGGAGGGCGTTCATGGAACGGTTGGGGATCTCGGTTAGCCTTACCTCAGGTTTTCACCCCGAGAGTAACGGGCAGGTGGAGAGAATTAACCAGGAGGTGGGTAGGTTTCTGAGGTCGTGTTGCCAGGACCGGGAGGGTGGTCGGTTTTTCCTACCCTGGGCAGAGATGGCTGTAAACTCCAACCGCCACTCCTCAACTAACCTCACTCCTTTCCAGTGTGTGTTAGGTTATCAGCCGGCCCTGGCACCATGGCATCAGAGCCAGATCGAGGTACCTGCGGTGGACGAGTGGGTTCGGCGCTCGCAGGAGACCTGGGACGCTGCGCATGAACGCTGCAGCGGGCCATCAGGCGGCAGAAGGCGAGCTCCGACCGCTACCGCAGTGAAGCCCCGGTGTATGCACCAGGGGACCGGGTCTGGCTCTCAACCCGAAACCTGCCCCTTCGCCTGACCTGCCGGAAGTTGGGTAGGCAGTTTGTGGGCCCATTTAAAGTCCTGAGGAGATTGAACGAGGTATGTTATAGGTTACTGCTTCCTATTAATTATTGTATTAACCCCTCGTTCCATGTGTCTCTCCTCAGGCCGGTGGTAGCTGGTCCACTCCAGGAGTCTGAGATACAGGAGGTTCCTCCGCCCCCACTGGACATCAAGGGGGCACCGGCGTACTCGGTCCGTTCCATCCTGGATTCGAGGCGTCGGGTGGGGGGCCTGCAGTATCTCGTGGGGTGGGAAGGGTACGGTCCGGAGGAGCGGTGCTGGGTTCCTAGGAGGCATATCCTCGATCCATCCTTGTTGAGAGAATTCCATCAGAATCATCCCACTCGCCCCGCGCCGCGTCCTCCTGGCCGTCCCCGAGGCCGGTGTCGACGCACGGCTGGAGCCGCGCGTTGGGGGGTGGGGGGGGGGGTACTGTCAAGGATTCTGCCGAGACTGCCCTTCCTTCTGGCTCGGGCAGGCTTCAGCGTTCGTCGTCACCGGAGTACTAGCTGCTGCCGCTCTATGTTATATGTTTCTATGTTCATTTGATTGTTGTCTGTTGTTGCACACCTGTTCCCTATTATGTTATTTGTCTTCCCTATTTAACCTGTTCGCGACCACTGTGTGGTGTGCGTGTTTATTGGATTGTACGAGTGTCATTTTGTGAGCAGGTTTGCTCATCCCTTGTTGTTGGAGGTTTTCTTGTATTTCTTTACTTCTCAGTAAAGTGGTTCTTCATTTCATTCTGTGTCCTGCGCTTGACTCTGGCCTACCGCATTCCACCGACATTCGTGACACAGGTGAACGGTGCCATAAGTACAGTGACTCCTGCTTGTGTTAATGTATTGTAAATGGTGTTATTTATTATGTGAAACCAGAGACTAAGCTCACAGTGAGTAAACCCTGACCTGACTGTACAAAATGATCCATGTTCACCATTACAATGGCATTGGTTCCACACACTGAAAGAAAGAAAAGTATCTTACAGGCAGAACATCAAGCCGTCATCATACATTCTGAACAACGTTCAAGAAATTCTAGGTGACTGCATGGAACAAATGCACGGCCAGGGCTATTTATGTTTCCCTCTATAACTGTGGCTCTTTGTTGCTCTGTGGCATTTTGTGCTTTTCAGTGCTCCGTCCCATTCATAGACGAAATTACATCTTTTGCCTCTCGGCAGCCAGAAGCCGTCTGTCTCATACCATTTCATACTCTAAATACTTGAGCGAGATTCAGTCCATTTGCCGGCATCAACTGTACCCATCTTCAATTTGTTGAAGGCTATTTGGCAGCCTTAGTACAGAGAGAGATAATTGAATAGCATTCTTGTTGATTTTTCATGTTACCTTTAAGGGACTTGACTTGGAAAGCATTCGCCACCCCCCAAAAGAAGCCCTTTTCAATTTGATTTAAAGGACATTCATAGAAGGGGTATGAAAATCATATTGGAGTGAGCTCTGTACTCTGTACTCTAGCACTTATTGTTTGTGTGAGAGGACAGAGAGTGCTGAGGCAGAAGGCTCCAGCTTTATAATTTCATACCACCACTCACGTAATCAAGAGGAGGGAATATAATTTTCCTTGACAGAATATTGAATATTCTCCCTTTCCCTGAATAGCAAGTTATTAGAAAAGCATTCAATAGTTTTTGATGTAATTGCTACAATTAAACCACAGACATACCCCACCAAGAGTCATAAATATTGAACAAGTTGACTATGATGCTTATTGATTTGCACAGTGAAATAAGATCAAATAGAAGACAGAAGGAGAAAAACACACATCGATCTCAAATACATACACAAACATAAACACACTCAAAACATATTTACAGAAACAAACTACAGCACAAAAAATTAAGCGCCCTTCCTGCTAATGAGCGATCAGGGAGTTTTATTTTTTTACTTTAAGAGCTGGAGCCAGACTAAAAGAGTGAATTTTTAAAGAGTGAAACAGTTTAAAGATAGAGACCGCAGTGGAACAGAACCTGCCAAGGGCTTGACTTTACTGTACTGTAAGTGTCTGAGTTGAATATTATATCAATCCCTTTTCAGTGCATCACAAACTGGAATTAGTGTAATGTCTGAACTCTGTACTAAATCTACCAGAGCTATTTTACTGTCGATTGTGCCACCATGACGAGTGTGAAATGTTCCATTAGTGACCCTGTGTAGAGAAAAGAAGCACAGCTTTACTAGTCAGGTGACAGCTGCTCAAATGGGAAAGCTTTGTAAAGCTCGGCAAGAACATCGTGTTGGTGATGTCTTTAGTGCTGTACAGCATTTTGATGTGCGGCTCCAAAAATGCTGACAAATGATCAATTAAATGTCCCCCCTTTTCATTGAACTGAAGTGATGTTTCATTAATTGTGATTGTTCACCCACATGAAGGTACAATTCAACACAGATGCAAAGTCTTTCTCTATCCACTTAAAAGCAAAGGATAATTTGTCAAAGCCTACAGAGTTTTAATTGGCTTAGATAAATGTTTGAGCTTACACAATCAATTAATATTTTACCCATTGTGCATGTTGTGCTCCAAAAAATGGGCCTGCATAGCATTGCCAAATCCTTAGGACTTTCATGTTTGCTGAAATATCATTTATATTTATTTGAGCTGTTTTAGGTCGACTTGTTGTTTTTCATTTCTGTTGGCTGTGAATTTTCTTTGCTGTTTGTGTTTACTTTCTGTGTGTCGTTTGCTCTTCCCATTTACTATATTTCAGCGAGCAGTCTCAGAATATTTAAAAAAGCCATGGATTTTTATTAAGGTGCCACAGTGTGACTCAGGGAAACTGCTCGCTGATGGACAGAAATGTATATCTCCCAGATTGCCACTCGCCCGTCTGTCAATCAAACGACACCCATCACAGCTTGCCTTGATGATGAACAAAGCTTGCATGTGTGTCCTATAGCACTCCAATCAAATTGTCTAATATCAATATGGTAATAGAAAGGGAAGGGGTGACTTATTCTTGTGACGGTAAAGGGCAATGGTGGTTTGAACACTGAGGTATAACAAGAACTGAAGACTGCATCCATTTTTTTCAAGGTAATCTATTCACATTGGCATACCCCTGCATCCGGTTTATACGGACCAACATCACATGCGCACTATCACTCAGTGCGCACAGGGAGCAGCGTGAGCAGCGACGACGTCATCACATAATCCGAAAACAATTATTTGAATAATTCAATGGATGTTTTGTGCACAAAGGCGATGACTAAAGCGTCTTATTAGGAATTTTCTGATCTGACTTCTCTATATGGCCGTAGTAGTATTTCTGGGCCAGGCGTCAGTTAAACTGCAGTACCGAAGCACAACTGTAGGAGCAATCGAAACCATGCTTCTAGACCGGAACCCTGGCTCCTTGGGTTTGAATGCCATTGACATATGGAATCAGGTCACTATTGATTTGATGCTAATGGTCCAGCAGTAGGAGAAGAGGAGAAAGAGAAACCTCATTCTGTTTAGGTTTACATGTTGTCTATAGGCAGGATAGAGGAGCCAGGCATTGACATGGAGCCATCACACCAAAATAGACTACATACTGCTTGAGTGGCATCTCCACTTCCTACTGTACTCATTTCCACTGACAGAGACATTACAGTGGATGCACCAGTGATGGGTACTGGAAAGAGCATGCCTCACAGGCACTGGGATTGATTGACATGACATTACAGTGTGCTGCAGTGCATGCAAGCTGGGACAATGGCTAAGCTAGCATCACTGGAACTAGCACACTGAAAAAGCTTACTTCCAAAAGAAGGACAGAACAGGTGGAGAGGGTGGATGTTACAGTATGTGAATGCCAGTATTTGTGAGGACTTGAACAATGCACAGTACACAATAGCCTGCCCGCCCTGTCACTGATTTATCCCAACCATCCACTGTCTATGGTGCTCTGAGGGGTGGCAGGCAGGCAGACTGGTGGCAGCGGGCAGACAGGCAGGTGGGTGGGCCTCTTGCGTGGGAAATGCTAAATGCTCCTGCAAGTGAAGTCTATTCATTCCCAGCGTGCCAGCGCTCACTGCTGACCAGGATCTATTTCACCTGGAGCTGGGTTGGGGTTTGTGGAACAAGGGAGGGAGGGAGGTAAAGGGAGGGAATGAGGGAGAGTGCTTTGCTTCAACCCATTTAATCCATAACAGCACTCAGCTTTTAAGCAGAGCTTTCAAATTTGACCTTGACTTAAATCCATCACGTTGACATTTCTAGTCGAACGGGGGGGGGGCTGCTCTCCTAGCTCTCACAAAGGCAATGTGCTCTGCACCTGCTTCACTATGCTATGACTCTCTAGGCTGCGCAGAGAGCTCTAATTACGTCCAGTTCCATTTACACCCACAGTACCTATAAAAGGTAGCAAACCAGTGAAAGCACAGCATAGAAGTAATTATCCCATAAGGGTCTTTAGCATGGAGATGTATGCAGAGCAGAGAAGCTCCTCTAACCCTCATACAGCAGCAACCTTCATCACATCAGAGTTAGGACTTCTGTTGAGACGGAGGGGAAAACACCCATTCATGTGATTAATACATGGTTGTTATGTACTTCAGAGGTTACATAAGGAGAATCTCTCTCTTAATGAGAGTTTGTTTATTGTTTACGATCTCTGACCAGACAGAGATGGGTCACTGCATGGGCTAATGAGAAGGCCTAGCTCTGCAATAGTAAAGCTCCATCAACCAACTTCCACTATGGATGGATTGGAGCTGCTTTGCTCTTTCCATCATCAACCCAATAACCACTAAGTAATCAAAACATATTGTCTGTTTACACTGTATGACTGTGAAGGAAGAATTGTTTTAATCTCTCTCTCTCTCTCTCTCTCTCTCTCTCTCTCTCTCTCTCTCTCTCTCTCTCTCTCTTTTATCTCTCTCTCTCTCTCTATCTCATGGTACCTCCTCCTGGCTAGATTGCTCTTTTTCTCATATTGCTTGTGTTTAGCAATCAGAATAAATCAAGGCATCTGACTGGTAATCGTTCTGACTGAAGCATGATGACAATGAACTGAACGGATGGATCTTTTATGCCTGTGTAACTGGCATTTATGTTGTGCTGCTTGATTGGCCCTTTTCCTATTTCCCACTACAGGCTCCTGGATGCTACCCACCGGGGTTGTTTGTGGGGGGTTAGGGGAAGACAGGGAAGCAGGCAGCTAATTCAACTAATCACAAACACTTTTCAATAGGGATTTGTGTTTTGCAGTGTCATTTTGTATGCAGGACGAATCCTCAGCGGTAATTACAAAGAACAAACTTAACCAAGCTTTTAATCATTGTTTGTGTATCTGTCTGCTTTCGTTTAAGTCACCTGGCATGATGCATTTTTCACAGCACCTCAAATGCCCCCATAGACCTCTATTAGATCATACTGTAACATGGTTTGTTGTGCCTCTGAACAATATAGAGACACTGTAATATCTACCATTCTGCTCTATCAAGGCACACACGATCCTAAAGATGCTACTTTTGCACTCCTTGTGAGAAATGGTTGAGGTATAAAAAAATGCACATCACCATTGGCTCATTTAGAGGGCCATCTGTGTACTCACTGGAAGAGTGAGGGGAATATTAGGCCAGGTCAGTGTGTCAGAAATCCCCTACACATGCATTCACGCACACACACACCCTTCTCTACCCCTCTACCCAACTTAGTCCTCTCCTGATGAAACAGGCCAAACTCTCTTCAAAAAGACCCTCAACTATGAAATGTTCTCCCACTCTGAAATATGAAATAAAGATGAATTATCCAGAGCACCTTCTCATCTGACATGCTATTATACGTACAACGAATGACGAGGGCTTACAAGGGCCTGAACACCTCATTTGGGCGCTGTCTGAATCATACTCCGGGATCACACCCCAATGTATTATTGATGTATTCAATATTTTATATTGTTTCATATTTCACCTCTCTCACTTGAGGCATTGTGAATCATCACAGGTTGTAGTTTCTTACTTTGAACAGTGTTTAAATCTGTTATAGGGACTGAAGTGTTTGATATGAAGGCATAATTTCAGGTTGCGAGTGTACTGTACAGTTGAAGTCGGAAGTTTGCATACACCTTAGCTAAATACATTTAAATTCAGTTAATCCTAATAAAAATTGTCTTAGGTCAGTTAGGATCACCACTTTATTTTAAGAATGTGAAATGTCAGAATAATAGTAGAGAGAATGATTTATTTCAGCTTTTATCTCTTTCATCACATTCCCAGTGGGTCAGAAGTTTACATACACTCAATTAGTATTTGGTAGCATTTCCTTTAAATTGTTTAACTTGGGTCAAACGTTTCAGGTAGCCTTCCACAAGCTTCCCACAATAAGTTGGGTGAATTTTGGCCCATTCCTCCTGACAGAGCTGTGTAACTGAGTTAGGTTTGTAGGCCTACCTTTTTTTTTTTTTTTTCCTTTATTTAACCAGGTGAGCCAGTTGAGAACAAGTTCTCATTTACAACTGCGACCTGGCCAAGATAAAGCAAAGCAGTGCGGTAAAAACAACAACAACACAGAGTTACATTGTCACGATCGTCTGAAGGAGGAGACCAATGCGCAGCGTTGCGAGTGAACATGATGACTTTATTAACTTAAAGCAACCACGAAGAAAACAACAAATGACGATACGTGAAGTTCTAAACTGAAATACAACTAACAGCAACAAAGAAACAATAACCCACAAAACAAAGGAGAAAACACACAGAATATATATGGCTCCCAATCAGAGATAACGAGCCGACAGCTGACACTCGTTACCTCCGATTGGGAGTCATAGACCAATCACCATAGACACAAACAAAATGAAACTCACCCATCCCCAACACCACCAAATGAAATACACCCAAACAATAGAAAGTGAACAACCCTGGCTCAAAATAAACGTCCATAGAGCCAGAGTGTCACAGTACCCCCCCCTAAAGGTGCGAACTCCGGGCGCACCAACATCAGGACTAGGGGAGGGTCTGGGTGGGCGTCTGTCCATGGTGGCGGCTCTGGCCCCGGTCGTGATCCCCACCCCACCACAGTCACAACCTGCTTCGGTAGCCTCCTCCCAATGACCACCCTCCACCTAACCCCACCTGGACTAAGGGGCAACCCCGGACTAAGGGGCAGCATCGGCCTAAGGGGCAGCACCGGGATAAGGGGCAGCACCGGGATAAGGGGCAGCACCGGGCTAAGGGACAGCACCGGACTAAGGGGCAGCACCGGACTACGGGGCAGTACCGGACTAAAGGGCAGTACAGGACTAAGGGGCAGCACCGGGCTAAGGGGCAGTACCGGACTACGGGGCAGCACCGGGCTAAGGGGCGGCACCGGGCTAAGGGGCAGCACCGGACTAAGGGGCAGCACCGGACTAAGGGGCAGCACCGGGCTAAGGGGCAGCACCTGACTAGATGGCGGATCCTGGCTGGCTGGCTCTGGCGGATCCTGGCGGGACGGCTCTGGCGGATCCTGGCGGGACGGCTCTGGCGGATCCTGGCGGGACGGCTCTGGCGGATCCAGGCTGGACGGCTCTGGCGGATCCTGGCGGGACGGCTCTGGCGGATCCTGGCTGGACGGCTCTGGCGGATCCTGGCTGGACGGCTCTGGCGGATCCTGGCTGGACGGCTCTGGCGGATCCTGGCTGGACGGCTCTGGCGGATCCTGGCTGGACGGCTCTGGCGGATCCTGGCTGGACGGCTCTGGCGGATCCTGGCTGGACGGCTCTGGCGGATCCTGGCTGGACGGCTCTGGCGGATCCTGGCTGGACGGCTCTGGCGGATCCTTGCTGGACGGCTCTGGCGGATCCTGGCTGGCTGACGGATCTGGCTGCTCCTGGCTGGCTGACGGATCTGGCTGCTCCTGGCTGGCTGACGGATCTGGCTGCTCATGGCTGGCTGACGGATCTGGCTGCTCATGGCTGGCTGACGAATCTGGCTGCTCATGGCTGGCTGACGAATCTGGCTGCTCATGGCTGGCTGACGGATCTGGCTGCTCATGGCTGGCTGACGGATCTGGCTGCTCATGGCTGGCTGACGGATCTGGCTGCTCATGGCTGGCTGACGGATCTGGCTGCTCATGGCTGGCTGACGGATCTGGCTGCTCATGGCTGGCTGACGGGTCTAGCTGCTCATGGCTGGCTGACGGATCTGGCTGCTCATGGCTGGCTGATGGTGCTGGCTGGGAGGCTGGCGGTGGAGGCGGACCCCAGCCTCGGATTGCAGTCATCACCTCCAGCAGGGCGGCTCCCATCTGCAGGAGTTGCTCTTTCTGGTCCCGAACCTGAGCTTCCAGTCTAGTCTGGGCTGCGTCGGCTCCTGCTGATTCCATAGCAGGTGTATGATTCTGTCTGGCGGACGGCTCTGAAGGCTCATGGCAGACGGACGGCTTTGCAGGCTCAGTACAGACGGGCGGCTTATGCAGCGCTTGGCAGACGGGCAGTTCAGACGCCCTAGGGCAGACGGCAGACTCTGGCCGGCTGGCGACGCACATCGTGGACCTGGTGCGTGGAGTAGGAACAGACCGGTCCGTACCGGGAACACCCACCACTGGCCTTAACTGGGGATCAAGAACGGACCGGACCAGACTGGGAACACACTTCAGTCTCTCATGCCGTGCCACAACAACTTCCCTCCCTCTACTCGCCAATGGCTCCCGTAATCCGATAGCCTTCTCTCCAGCTCTACCTGTGGCAGCCTCCTGCTGCCCAGGCGCCCAAGCCATGTGCCCCCCCCCAAAAAATTTTTGGGGAGTAACCACGGGCTTCCAGCCTCGACTCCGCGCTTCCTCTTCATACCACCTCCTCTCGGCTGCAGCTGCCTCCAGCTCTTCACGAGGGCGGTGATATTCCTCCTCATACCACCTCCTCTCGGCTGCAGCTGTCTCCAGCTCTTCACGAGGGCGGTGATATTCCTCCGGTTGTGCCCAAGGACCCTTTCCAGCCCGAATCTCCTCCCATGTCCAAAAATCCTTAGGAGGCGTCCATAAATCCTGCGTAGGTAGGTCCTGTTGCCGCTTGTTACGCCGCTTGGTCCTCTTTTGGTGGGTTATTCTGTCACGATCGTCTGAAGGAGGAGACCAATGCGCAGCGTTGCGAGTGAACATGATGACTTTATTAACTTAAAGCAACCACGAAGAAAACAACAAATGACGATACGTGAAGTTCTAAACTGAAATACAACTAACAGCAACAAAGAAACAATAACCCACAAAACAAAGGAGAAAACACACAGAATATATATGGCTCCCAATCAGAGATAACGAGCCGACAGCTGACACTCGTTACCTCCGATTGGGAGTCATAGACCAATCACCATAGACACAAACAAAATGAAACTCACCCATCCCCAACACCACCAAATGAAATACACCCAAACAATAGAAAGTGAACAACCCTGGCTCAAAATAAACGTCCATAGAGCCAGAGTGTCACATACATATGGAATAAACAAAACGTACAGTCAATAACACAATAGAAAATCTATATACAGTGTGTGCAAATGTAGTAAAACCAGGCGGTAGTTTGCTAGCGAACATAATGCCGAAACATTGAAGGTCTTTAGACCAATCTGGTTTATTTAATCTTAGTGTTTAGCACATAATTATGTTTACGTGTCTACTAGTTCATTTAAACGTAATTTGCTTGTTAAATGATCAAATGTGGTAAATTGATACTGCACTAGGTTAATCGCCCGGAGCTTGAGCTCACTAAACTAGACGGAGAAAGAAGCTTTCAGAATGAAAAAGGAGGAAGAGGAGGCTATCACATTGAAAGAAGAGGGAGCTGTGGGAGCTGTGGTCGGGAGAGGTTGTGTTTTCTCTAAGCAGGAGGTAAGCTTGGCTTCTTTTATGGTGTTGAGTAAAGCTTAAACCATGTATTTAGATCGTAGGTAGGTAGTTGTAGTTAGGTATTGTAGGTAGTTTATTTAGGTAGTTATTTAGGTAGTTATTGTAGGTTTCCGTAGGTAATTATTGTAGGTAAGTATTGTTTACGGCGGAGCCCGGCGAAGCACGAGGCTAGCTAGCTAGCGGGTAGCTACTGGTAACGTTTAGCAACGGTGGAGAGTTGTTTCCAATGTTAATGTGCCAGCTAGCCAACGTTTAATTTTTGCTGCGTTATGAAAGGAACTAGACACGGACACGAATTATCTGTTTAGTGTGTTAACACACTACTGGTAGTTTGTTGTAACCAAGTATTGGTGCTAAACTGTGTGTTATTGGATGCTAGCATGCTAGTTAGCTATGGCGTCATAGTTAGGCATCGTGGGCTGTTGTGGGTAGTTACTGTAGGTTAGCATTGTTTTTCGGCGGTGCCGGGTGTAGCACGAAGCTAGCTAGCTAGCCGTTCTTCAAACAAAGTCAACACAGTAGCCATTGCTAGCTAGCCAACACGACCAGCTAACTGTACTGTAGTAGCTAAATACAATATACTTGTGCTAGCTAGCCAACGTCTAATTATTGCTGCGTTATGAAAGGAACTAGACACGGACACGAATGATCTGTTTAGTGTGTTAACACACTATTGGTAGTTTGTTGTAACCAAGTATTGGTGCTAAACTGTGTGTTATTGGATGCTAGCATGCTAGTTAGCTATGGTGTCATAGTTAGGCATCGTGGGCTGTTGTGGGTAGTTACTGTAGGTTGGCATTGTCTTCGGCGGTGCCGGGTGTAGCACGAAGCTAGCTAGCTAGCCGTTTTTCGAACAGAGTCAACACAGTAGCCATTGTGTGCTGTACTGTGGCAGCTAAATACAATATATTTGTGCTAAGCTAGCCAACGTTTAATTATTGCTGCGTTATGAAAGGAACTAGACACGGACACGAATTATCTGCTTAGTGTGTTAACACACTATTGGTGGTTTGTTGTGACCAAGTGTTGGTGCTAAACTGTGTGTTATTGGATGCTAGCATGCTAGTTAGCTATGGTGTCATAGTTAGCTAGCTGAATAAAGTGGGTTGAGTCTATTCCTTTAAACATTGAACCGCTGTGGTTCACAACAATTCTGATTTCTAAAGGTGGAAGTTGGGAGAGTTTTTGTTCGGGTGGTTCAGTGAAACAATTATAGTTTCTGAGGTGGAAGTTTTGGTGAGGGAGGCCCTGCTCTCTCCTCTCCCAGATGTTTAGTTCATTTCATTCCGATCTCCTCTGCATTATTGTAGCCATTTGCTACAGCCTGTCAACTATGCCTCTGCCTATCCCTGTTCTCTCCTCTCTGCACAGGCTACACAAACGCCTCACACCGCGTGGCTGCTGCCTCTCTAACCTGGTGGTCCCTGCACGCACCCCACACCTGGAGTTCCAGGTCTCAGGCAGCCTCTGGAACTGCCGTTCTGCTGCCAACAAAGCTGACTTCATCCCCGCCTATGCTAACCTCCAGTCCCTCGACTTCCTGGCGCTGACGGAAACATGGATTACCACTGAAAACACTGCTACTCCTACTGCTCTCTCCTCGTCTGACCATGTGTTCTCGCATACCCCGAGAGCATCTGGTCAGAGGGGTGGTGGCACAGGAATCCTCATCTCTCCCAAGTGGACATTCTCAATTTTTCCCCTAACCCACCTGTCTATCTCCTCATTTGAATTCCATGCTGTCACAGTCACTAGCCCATTTAAGCTTAATATCCTTGTCATCTATCGCCCTCCAGGTTCCCTTGGAGAGTTCATCAATGAGCTTGACGCCTTGATAAGTTCCTTTCCTGAGGATGGCTCACCCCTCACAGTTTTGGGGGATTTCAACCTCCCTATGTCCACATTTGACTCATTTCTCTCTGCCTCCTTCTTTCCACTCCTCTCCTCTTTTGACCTCACCCTCTCACCGTCCCCCCCTACTCACAAGGCAGGCAATACGCTTGACCTCATCTTTACTAGATGCTGCTCTTCTACTAATCTCACTGCAACTCCCCTCCATGTCTCCGACCACTACTTTGTTTCCTTTTCTCTCTCGCTCTCCTCCAACACTACTCACTCTGCCCCTACACAGATGGTAATGCGCCGCCGCAACCTTCGCTCTCTCTCTCCCACTACTCTCTCCTCTTCCATCCTATCATCTCTTCCCTCTGCTCAATCCTTCTCCCTCCAATCTCCTGATTCTGCCTCCTCAACCCTCCTCTCCTCCCTTTCTGCATCCTTTGACTCTCTGTGTCCCCTATCCTCCCGGCCGGCTCGGTCCTCCCCTCCAGCTCCGTGGCTTGATGACTCATTGCGAGCTCACAGAACAGAGCTCCGGGCAGCGGAGCGGAAATGGAAGAAAACTAAACTCCCTGCCGACCTGGCATCTTTTCACTCCCTCCTCTCTACATTTTCTTCATCTGTTTCTGCTGCTAAGGCCACTTTCTACCACTCTAAATTCCAAGCATCTGCCTCTAACCCTAGGAAGCTCTTTGCCACATTTTCCTCCCTCCTGAATCCCCCCCCCCCCCCCCCCCCCTCCTCTCTCTCTGTGGATGACTTCGTCAACCACTTTGAAAAGAAGGTTGACGACATCCGATCCTCGTTTGTTAAGTCTAATGACACTGCTGGTCCTACTCACACTGCCCTACCCTATGCTTTGACTTCTTTCTCCCCTCTCTCTCCAGATAAAATCCTGCGACTTGTGACTGCAGGCCACCCAACAACCTGCCCGCTTGACCCCATCCCCTCCTCTCTTCTCCAGACCATCTCCGGTGACCTTCTCCCCTACCTCACCTCGCTGATCAACTCATCCTTGACCGCTGGCCATGTCCCTTCCGTCTTCAAGAGAGCGAGAGTTGCTCCCCTTCTCAAAAAACCAACACTCGATCCCACTGATGTCAACAACTACAGACCAGTATCCCTTCTTTCTTTTCTTTCCAAAACTATTGAGCGTGCCGTCTTTAGCCAACTCTCTTGCTATCTCTCTCAGAATGACCTTCTTGATCCAAACCAGTCAGGTTTCAGGACTGGTCATTCAACTGAGACTGCTCTTCTCTGTGTCACGGAGGCTCTCCGCACTGCTAAAGCTAACTCTCTCTCCTCTGCTCTTGTCCTTCTAGACCTGTCTGCTGCCTTTGATACTGTGAACCATCAGATCCTCCTCTCCACCCTCTCCGAGCTGGGCATCTCCGGCGCGGCTCACTCCTGGATTGCGTCCTACCTGACCGGTCGCTCCTACCAAGTGGCGTGGCGAGAAGCTGTCTCCGCACCACGTGCTCTCACCACTGGTGTCCCCCAGGGCTCAGTTCTAGGCCCTCTCCTTTTCTCCCTATACACCAAGTCACTTGGCTCTGTCATATCCTCACATGGCCTCTCCTATCATTGCTACGCTGACGATACACAACTAATCTTCTCCTTTCCCCCTTCTGATAACCAGGTGGCGAATCGCATCTCTGCATGTCTGGCAGACATATCAGTATGGATGACGGATCACCACCTCAAGCTGAACCCTGGCAAGATGGAGCTGCTCTTCCTCCCGGGGAAGGACTGCCCGTTCCATGATCTCGCCATCACGGTTGACAACTCCGTTGTGTCCTCCTCCCAGAGTGCGAAGAGCCTTGGCGTGACCCTGGACAATACCCTGTCGCTCTCCGCTAACATCAAGGCGGTGACCCGCTCCTGCAGGTTCATGCTCTACAACATTCGGAGAGTATGACCCTGCCTTACACAGGAAGCGGCACAGGTCCTAATCCAGGCACTTGTCATCTCCCGTCTGGATTACTGCAACTCGCTGTTGGCTGGCCTCCCTGCCTGTGCCATTAAACCCCTACAACTCATCCAGAATGCCGCAGCCCGTCTGGTGTTCAACCTTCCCAAGTTCTCTCACATCACCCCCCTCCTCCGCACACTCCACTGGCTTCCAGTTGAAGCTCGCATCCGTTACAAGACCATGGTGCTTGCCTATGGAGCAGTGAGGGGAACGGCACCTCTGTACCTTCGGGCTCTGATCAGTCCCTACACCCAAACGAGGGCATTGCGTTCATCCACCTCTGGCCTGCTGGCTCCCCTTCCTCTGCGGAAGCATAGTTCCCGCTCAGCCCAGTCAAAACTGTTCGCTGCTCTGGCACCCCAATGGTGGAACAAGCTCCCTCACGACGCCAGGACAGCGGAGTCACTCACCACCTTCCGGAGACATTTGAAACCCCACCTCTTTAAGGAATACCTGGGATAGGATAAAGTAATCCTTCTACCCCCCCAAAAAATTGTAAAGTGGTTATCCCACTGGCTATAGGGTGAATGCACCAATTTGTGAGTCGCTCTGGATAAGAGCGTCTGCTAAATGACGTAAATGTGCCCTTGAGCAAGGCACTTAACCCTAATTGCTCCTGTAAGTCGCTCTGGATAAGAGCGTCTGCTAAATGACTAAAATGTAATGTAAATATAGTAAGTTATGGAGGTAAGGCAATAAATAGGCCATAGTGCAAAATAATTACAATTATTATTTATTATTAACACTGGAGTGATAGATGTGCAGAAGATGATGTGCAAATAGAGATACTGGGGTGCAAATGAGCAAAATAAATAACAATGTAAATAACAATATGGGGATGAGGTAGTTGGGTTGGCTAATTACAGATGGGCTGTGTACAGGTGCAGTCATCGGTAAGCTGCTCTGACAACTGATGCTTAAAGATAGTGAGGGAGATAAGTGTCTCCAGCTTCAGAGATTTTTGCAGTTCGTTCCAAGCTTTAACTTTGCGACCAAGCTTTAACTTCCTGACTGATGTCTTGAGATGTTGCTTCAATATATCTACATAATTTTCCTTCCTCATGATGCCATCTATTTTGTGAAGTGCACCAGTCCCTCCAGTAGCAAAGCACCCCCACAGCATGATGCTGCCACCCCTGTGGTTCACGGTTGGGATGGTGTTCTTCGGCTTGCAAGCAACCCCCTTTTTCCTCCAAACATAACGAGGGTCATTATGGCCAAACAGTTCTATTTTTGTTTCATCAGACCAGAGGACATTTCTCCAAAAAGCACGATCTTTGTCCCCATGTGCAGTTGCAAACCATAATCTGGCTTTTTTATGGCGGTTTTGGAGCAGTGGCTTCTTCCTTGCTGAGCGGCCTTTCAGGTTATGTCGATATAGGACTCGTTTTACTGTGGATATAGATACTTTTTCACCTGTTTCCTCCAGCATCTTCACAAGGTCCTTTGCTGTTGTTCTGGGATTGATTTGCACTTTTCGCACCAAAGTACGTTCATCTCTAGGAAACAGAACGCGTCTCCTTCCTGAGCGGTATGATGGCTGCGTGGTCCCATGGTGTTTATACTTGCGTACTATTGTTTGTACAGATGAACGTGGTACCTTCAGGCGTTTGGAAATTGCTCCCAAGGATGAACCAGACTTGTGGAGGTCTACTAATTTTTTTCTGAGGTCCTGGCTGATTTCTTTTGATTTTCCCATGATGTCAAGCAAAGAGGCAATGAGTTTGAAGGTAGGCCTTGAAATACATCCACAGGTACGCCTCCAATTGACACCCCAATGTATTATTGATGTATTCAATATTTTATATTGTTTCATATTTCATTGTTTCATATTTCAAGCCATTTTCTGGAATTTTCCAAGCTATTTAAAGGCAGCGTCAACTTAGTGTATGTAAACTTCTGACCCACTGGAATTGTGATATAGTGAATTATAAGTGAAATAATCTGTCTGTAAACAATTGTTGGAACAATTACTTGTGTCATGCACAAAGTAGATGTCCTAACTGACTTGCCAAAACTATAGTTTGTTAACAAGAACTTTGTGGAGTGGTTGAAAAACAAGTTTTAATGACTCCAACCTAAGTGTATGTAAACTTCCGACTTCAACTGTATATACTGCAATATAATACAATTGTAGTGTTAAATCTTCATTTGGGAGTAGTTGCACTATGGGATGACTTTTATGACCGTATCAGTCATTCTGTTGCACTGCAGCACTTGAAACATTGAGTTAATACAGCTAAACCTTGAATAAAAAACATCTTATTTATGAATACTCTCCCTTTATTCACCACTGTTGCATGTGGATGCTCATTTAGTCTTGCCCAGTAAGGTGCTTTTTAATAGCTATCTCCCTACTCTTGCCGGCATCATTTGCATAAATAGGGATATTTTAAAATGTCAGTATGAAATGAAGCCACCTGACGAACTAATTTACTGGGAGATAGAAGCCCATTAAGTTTATTAGACTGGCTGAAAATACTCCAGCGTGGAAGGCAGGCACTTCACGTTTGATGCATGTCGTCTGGCCCCGGTTTTTACATTTCTCAGTCAGTATCCTTGGCTTGTTGAATAAAATGTACTGGAGTGAAGACTGTGGCGAGACAGTGAAGACAGAGTCATATCCCAGACAGGCCCAGCCTAGCTATTGATGTCTGCCAGCCGAGTAGCTTAGAGTGGCCTGCAAGGGGATGAAAAAGCCTGCTCCGTTTACTCGGCATGCTGCTTGGAGGAATCGCTCTGTTTGATCTCACACAGAGCTTCACGTGGGAAAGATAACTCAAACTCATCTTAATGTTTTTTTCCCCCTCTGTAGCGTTCAGCCCTGCCCAGCTCAGTCCCCTCGCCTTGCACTCGTCCCAGAAAAGAGAGAGGGAGAGGAGGATGAAGAAATGGCAGAGAATGACTTATGAATGCCTCTCTCTCACTCTCTCACTGCAGGGGGTAAACAATGCTGTTTACACAGAGGGAGTGTGCAGACTTGGCTGTGTGTCTACTAGTAGGGTAGATCTCATCTCTCTCTCCTTTTCTTTCTCTCTCTCTGCCTCTCTCTCTCTCTCCTCCATTCCTTTCCCTCCGTTCTCTGCCTTTTAATAGAGAGACCTCTTTGTGCTGACTTCTTGAAAGGTCTTATGGGTGTCAACGGGAGTGAGTGGGTAATTGCATTTCGCAAATTGGAGACAATATCTAGTCTCGCACAAATGACTGTGGCAAATTTCTCTAGTAGCTCCTCCACTGACATACAGTACTCTACTGTTTCACTTTACAGAAGTCCTTCACCTTACTGTGCTGTGAGCATTTAGATTCCGGTTCTTTTTGCTACAACCTTACATGTACATCCGCCATATTGAGCAACAATGCTGACATTTTGTTCTAGTTGAAGCTCCACCAGGGAACTTTAAACTGAGAAAGGCCTGGGGGCTTGTGGCATCTCTACAGTTTCACATTTATCCAAGCTCATTAGTGGTTCTTTCATTCATATAACAGCAAGAGGGCCTATCATTATTCTGACTTAATGCATTTTTTTACGTCATGCTTTTACCTTCTCTAACTATGTGGGCTTCTTAGTACAAAATAATGTTTTGCATATTCTTGCTAGTGCTTTCACAACACAAACTGGTGTATTTGAGTTCTGGAAGCCTTCTTGGAATACCTGAGATACACTGTAATTCCTATTGGCAGAAACCTGTGATTAAGAACCTTCAAAGGTTGCTCAGGTTTTTCACATCTTTACATCAAAGCTATCTCTCACAAAGGACTAATGCAATTCCACACATTGTGAGATCTCTCTGTAGACAGATATCTACACTGGTGGAGGTGTTTCTTTCTAGAATAGCAAGTTGTGTGAAATTCCAATGGAGTTGTTTCTGGGCAGTTCCAGAAGGAGTCAGTCGCAGGAGGGTAAATCACAGAATAAATGGTTTCTTCCGTAACACAGCGGTACGCAGCAATGCGTAAAACACTCCAGTGCGGAAATACGGCGCACTGGAAAATAACAAGGCACACAGGTGAAATATCCAGGCGATACAAAGTACAATATAGTTCCACCGAGTTAATGTAACCTGAGGGGATTGGAACCAGGTGTGTGTAATAAACAAGACAAAACAAATGGAATGATGAGATGAGGAGCGGCAGTGGCTAGAAGGCCGGTGATGACGAACGCCGAAGCCCGCCCGAACAAGGAGAGGAGGCAGCTTCGGAGGAAGTCGTGACAGTAACGGAATTGCTCTGAGACTCAGATTTTTTTCTTAAAATGTGGGCCAAACAAAAATCATTGATTTCAAAGTTTAACAAACCATAGAACTCTATGCACAAGGACTACTTTTAACAATTTACACAGAACATTTGACAAAAACACATTTGTTGGAAGAACTATGCAGATGCAAAGTTTGGTAAGAGAATTTCGGTAAAATCTCCCTCAGTTTTATATGGCTCAGATTACCATGTCTGCAGTAACGTAGCAGGCATAAAAGAAAGCAACAGCAAAGTTGATACTGTGAGATTTCAAAACCATGACTAGAGAGAGACTGTCAACGAATACAGCAAAGAGATGCTGTTTTTATGAGTGAGTTCATGTTTAAATTCTTACTCAGCACTGTCAAAACTTTGTATTCAACACTTTTATAAGCCATAAAATGTGCATTCTTCCTATTTCCATTCAGCTCTACAGCAAGCATTGCAGCAGTAATGAATGAGTAGGAAAGTGTATCTATAGACTTGCATTGTTGTTATTATTAGCGGCTAGGGTCTTTTTTAATATCGAGGAATATTTCACATTCTTTGTTCATAGGAGTAACAACATGAATCTGTGCATGAGGCAGAAACAATGTGGTGCTACTCGAGTTGCGCCATCAGCTGGAAGACGTTGTCCCTTTTTGGTCAGCGTCAGTGGAGGCAAGGGAGAGCAGATCCGATGGCGACTCACCCTCAGACGCAGGCACCATCAGCCAAGTATACAATTTTGCATTGGCAGGGCAATTCAAGCAAAGGCAATATGCGGTGATAATGTATTGGGCCTATAGCTTACTACACAAACATCACTGCTACAGTACTGTTTCTAATTGGTTAATGTTGCATAGGCTTACGTTTTTTAAGTCATGTTAAAAAATACATCTGAGCGGTAGATCGACTTGCATTTTGACTCAGAAAGTGATCTTGAAAAGGTTGGTGACTACTGTTCTAGAGTTGTCCCTGTTAACACTATCAACATTTCCCTTTACTGTGGCAATTGTGATCTAATCAACGCAATGTTAGCCACTTTCAATGCAACATAGTGAAACAAAACCAACTATGCAAGAGATTTTGTTGTAGGCAGAACGCATCGGAGTAGGATTATATTGCATTGACACGCACGACTCAGCCCGTACTCTACACAGACCGGTGGGAGGCATAAACAATCAATGCTGCAGTAGGCCTATATGCAAATACACCATTGCCATATATGGATCTGTGCCATTTACTTTGAACTGGACTGTGTTTACAGCATGAGCAGTTGTGAGTAGATAGGCTGGTTTTGAGATCAAAGTGAGAGCTGCATGAAGCCACGTGTGCACATTTTGTTCATATCCTTTGCTAGTTAGTGAGTTATTAGCCCAGTTATAGATAATTTGTAGTCAGCAATAGGGGAGTGATTGCTTCCTACAAGAGCACAAAACGTTTACATTTCTAGCCATCTTTGAAAAGCGAGTCAGGTAATGAGCTTTTTTTTGTCTCAAAGGGTCAGTGTTGTATTTTGAGACAGGCTTGAATAAGCTAAGTAGCCAATAGGCAGAGGGTAGCATAATTTGTCTTTCTCTGTATTAATGGTATGGTAATAATAATTCATTTCATTTTGTAAAGTGGTTTCTTGCATCAAACAACACAACTTCAGTCACCTCCTTGTCTGAAGGACAAGTGGATAAACAGGTTACTGTCAAGGCCTGCATGTTTTTTTTCAAAAGTCTCATGGAATGTAGGCCTACATTGAACACCACACATTGGCTGCTACTGTAGGCTGAATGGTAGAACAGCTATTTCCATGTTAAAATGTTAAGGGATGCGTTTTCTCCACTGTTCTTGATGATAGGCTCTCTGGTAGGCCTACATTATGATCAAATAGCCACAGTAACCTAAAGCGGGTACTGCCTCAGTGTTCACAGTAAACGCGAAGTGGAAGTTGCACAGACTTTTCACAACTTTCAAGTTTGCGGTCAGCAGACCTGAAATTTGCTCAATGCCTAAAAACATTAGAGGGAGCATTTGTGTCAGCTATGACATGACTCATTGACTTTGAAAATTTTTATTTTGGTTATTGAACTACAGTAAGTGAAGTGGATTTACACCCAACAACGGAATTGCGGTAACCGAATTTCATCATGGGTCCCTGATCTGTACTACACAGAAATGCATAATTATGGATATGTAATTCTCTTCATGGTGATGTATCCTAAATAGGTACACAAAGGTATACATTTGCAATATCCTCCTTTGCATATTTGGGTATTATTCTACACACTGTCAATTAGGAGCTCTGCCCCCAAACAAGAACAAATTTGGTTGGTCCAGATCAGACCAAATCTGAACCAATCATAGACGTCTATGTTTCACAAGTTTTGACATCAAAGTACAGTACTCCGTAGAGTACAGTAGAGTACAGTACAGCACAGAACCGTAGAGTTGAGAAGAGTTCTGTACAGTGCAGTAGAGTAGAGTTCAGTAGAGTAGAGTACAGTGGTGTTCAGTACAGTAGAGTAGAGTACATTAGAGTACAGTAAAGTAGAGTATAATTCAGTACAGTACAGTAGAGTTCAGCACAGAACAGTCCAGTACAATACAGTACATTATAGTGTACTCAACTCGTGTGCTCTACTGTGTACTGTACTAAACTCTACTCTATTGTACTTTTCTTTAATGTACTCTACTGTGCTGTACTGTACTGTACTGTACTCTACTCTACTCTACTGTGCTGTCCAAACTATGATTTCCCATTGTAGCCAATTCAATTGTAGAAATTCCATTACCGATTTTTACGAATTTCTGTTACCGATTTGGTAATCACTTAACAATTCAGTAACAACATTGATATCAGTAAAAACACTATAACTAATTGATAGGTCTACCTTTATTTGTTGCTTCTGTGAACTTTCATTATCCTCCCTCCTCATGAGGGAGAAATTAGAAAATATCTTAAAGATATGTGTGTTTTTGGTAACAGCATTTCAAGGTACAAGGCAATGTTTCTTAAACTTACAGGCAGAAACATTTCTCCAAAACTATATATGTTGGCAGGGGTCTTTACTTCAACATTATTGTATTTCTTATACCTTTTTATATACTTTTTCTGGTATGTATTTTCGAAGAACCCTTTTCCATCTGTTTGACCAGAAATCAAAGCCTTTGCTTATTCCTAATTTCTAGGATGGAAAATCGTTGGAAAATGTATACTGTATATGCCAAGAATATAGACTCTTAGCTTTCATTTGACACCCAATTTGACATGCTCCTATGAACGTCACATGTTAGTGCACATGGGCACTGTCGTAACACAGTTTATCTAGACACAATTTAAATGTAGTCTTGAATGATGCATTCCAAGATACACCAGAGATAAGGGACTGTTGATATTGCAACCACACAACTCAAACGCTGGTTCACCAGTATGAACAAAATCGTAAACCGCTGTTGTCCGCTAAAGATGATAATCTGTTTGCATCTGGAAATGTATTGGTAGTCCAGTATCCAGACGACCTGTCCCTAGAGCTTCCTATACATTTAATCTCTTTCCGTAACGTGTTGAGGCCGGCAATTAAGGAGAATGAGAGGCTCAATTAAAGATGTTGCAGAACTGCTGTATTTTAGTCACCACTCCCTTCTGCCCAATTTCTCTGATGTTGCTACGGCAATCAAGCTGTTTTTACCATCCCTGTAACTGTCACTTCTGCAGAGAGATATTTTTCTAAACTAAAACTCATAAAGAACTACCTAAAAAGCATTAGGCTCTCGGTCTAATATGAGCTTTTGAACACCTGAGTAAGCTCCACTCATTGCACTGGCACCGTCGTAGCCTTGACCATGGCATTTGTTCACCGATATCCCCTTATACTTTCAATCAGTTCATTTGTTTTATTTTGAGTCACATTCCTGAAGCCCAAGAAACAAACACTTAGCTTCCTAGTACATATGGAAATTAAAAAGGTTTATGAATGACACATGGGCCCCCAGAGCTCGTGTCTGGTACGCCAGTGCTCATGGGTCCATTTACATGGAAATTACCTTCTTTGTACAATGGAAAGGTGTGCAATATTTAAGCCATACATGATCAAAACACACTTTTGCTACTTTACGTTATCCATTACTCCAAGCCTAGGATACAGTACATCCCAAGCAGTGATCTCACATTGTCTGCTCTCAGTATGTCTATATCCAGTTGTATTGTATCTTAGGCCATCATTGTAAATAAGAATTTGTTCTTAATTGACTTGCCAAGTTAAATAAAGGTTCAAAATAATCAAAGCGAGGTATCTTTGTACTGTGTGATTGTGCCCTGTGTGTTCCCCGCTCATCTTCTCCACTCCTCTTAGCTCCTCCCCTCATGAATGACCTTTAGATCATGTGGCCAGGCTGTCTCCATCTTGGGGAGTGTCATGCCTCCTCGTGCTGGTGATAATGACTGTTATTGTCAGGAGAGAGTGGGTGGGGGATGTGTGTGTTGGTGCGTATGTGTGCATGTGCGTGCGTACTTGACTGCACTTTTTGTGTTTGCGTGTTTGTGTGATTGAGAGCAGCTAGTGGGACAGCAAGGAGACATGCTTGAGCAGGGCTGACAGTGGGGAAAACAAAGTGTAAAGCTATAATGCCTTCACTACATGGCTGCAGGATAGAAAGAACACAATGTTCAGAAATAGCAGGGATGTGGATTTCCTAGTACATTGGAGTTTGAGGCGTTCTATGAATAGTATCTGAGCAAATGGGAGTTAACATTTTTGAAGAGCATTCTGACTCTTCTTCAGGATATACCAGGAAAAGACATCTGAATATTTGCATTCCATTTGTCTTATTGTCATTTTTCAACAAGTTATTTGTATACAACTTCTCGAAACATTATCTCTTTCATACTCCACTGTGCATATCAATCATGACATTAGGTGTGATTTGAAACATGAACTTAGAACCACTATGTACATTCTACTGAGTGTTCTGAGTCTGAAATGATAAGATGATGTGTCAGTTCAAGAGAAAGGTTAAGTATTCAGGCCACTGTCATCGGCAAAACCTTTTGGCATAACGTGAATCAGTCTATTGACAGTAGCAGGCTAAAGGGTAGCTACTGCGAAAGAGAGAGTGTTTTCTCATATTGTTGTGGTCTGTGCTGAGGGGACCAGGGCTTGGGTGGTACTGTAATCAGCAGGAAGAAGAGCACCTGTGACAGGTGGACAGGAGCCAGATATGTAATTGTAAAGTATTCCTGGTTTAAAAAGGCTTCTAAAGTTAGCAATTTCTTCTTTAAAATGTCAGACTTGATTTATCCTAACAAAAACTGCATCAATCCATGCAAACATTATAATCCACAAAATAATATACATCTCCTGTTGCTGCAGGATTATTTTCCTGCATTGAAAAACTGGTCAAATTAAGATGGAACACCTGTATATAGATTTAACAGTACATCGATTGCATTTTTTCTCCGTTCCATCTGAGTGACAACAGTCTGCAATGGATACCAAACAACATCCTGTCAGAATGGCACTTATGGTGGAGGGTATCAATCTGCAGCAGCATAAAGGGCTGAACCACAGACAGAAAGACACAGCAGCATCCACACCTCACTCCACCCGGCAGGTAGCCTGGCGGGTAGCAGTGTTGGGCCAGGAATTAGAAGGTTGCTGGACCGAATCCCCGAGCTGACAAGGTAAAATATTTTGTTCTGCCCCTGAGCAAGGCAGTTGACCCACTGGGATGATGATTAAGGCAGTCCTCTGCACCTCTCTGATTCAGAGGGGTTGGGTTAAATTTGGAAGACTCGTTTCAGTTCAATGCACTCAGTTATATATCTGACTAGGTATCTCCTTTTCACTCCAGCAGCTTAGCTTAACACACACACACACACACACACACACATACAGACACACACACACCCATACACCAATAGTCTCTTCACTTATCTTCAATTTCCTCATTTGACGTCTCCATTTTTCCAGAGGATGGATCAACTCCTGATTTCCTGCCTGCTGCCGGATGAAAAAGTAAATAATTCCTGATACATCAAACTCCTCATAAAATACCTTGCCTGACTTAATCAAGAACAAGGTCCTAATTAAATGCTGCTCCAATTTTCTGCTTCCATATTCATACGCTGAAGCCTATAATTTTCGGTATTTTTCATTCAGTTCAGCTCCTGTTCCTGGCAGGTTTTCTTCTGAACCCACTTCTCCTGTCTGCTTCCTGCCTAAGTTTTTCCTTCATTTTATTGTGCCACAAAGTTGAAACTCAATAAATGTCAACCTCACTATAGGTCTGGCTTTTGTTGGAACGATCATACATTTAGAGCTGGGAATTATGTCAAAGCACTGAACATTTATGAAATTCTTTCTCACATGGGACCTGCCTGTCATTTACATAATATTAATTCCGCTCAAAGTTTTTTTATGGACATATCCATACTGCTCCAGTCACATTTCATGGCGCATTAGCCGAAAGTGAAGCTCTTGTAAAACTTCCAACACCAAGCAAGTATGTTTACTGCCTGATCCACATGCTAATTTTTCATGCTTTTATCAAATCAAATCAAATGAAATTTTATTGGTCACATGCGCCGAATACAACAGGTGCAGACATTACAGTGAAATGCTTACTTACAGCCCTTAACCAACAGTGCATTTATTTTAAACAAAAAAAGTAAAAATAAAACAACAACAAAAAAAAGTGTTGAGAAAAAAAAGAGCAGAAGTAAAATAAAGTGACAGTAGGGAGGGTATATATACAGGGGGGTACCGTTGCAGAGTCAATGTGCGGGGGCACCGGCTAGTTGAGGTAGTTGAGGTAATATGTACATGTGGGTAGAGTTAAAGTGACTATGCATAAATACTTAACAGAGTAGCAGCAGCGTAAAAAGGATGGGGTGGGGGGGGCAGTGCAAATAGTCCGGGTAGCCATGATTAGCTGTTCAGGAGTCTTATGGCTTGGGGGTAGAAGCTGTTGAGAAGTCTTTTGGACCTAGACTTGGCACTCCGGTACCGCTTGCCGTGCGGTAGCAGAGAGAACAGTCTATGACTAGGGTGGCTGGAGTCTTTGACAATTTTGAGGGCCTTCCTCTGACACCGCCTGGTATAGAGGTCCTGGATGGCAGGAAGCTTTGCCCCAGTGATGTACTGGGCCGTACGCACTACCCTCTGTAGTGCCTTGCGGTCGGAGGCCAAGCAGTTGCCATACCAGGCGGTGATGCAACCAGTCAGGATTCTCTCGATGGTGCAGCTGTAGAATTTTTTGAGGATCTGAGGACCCATGCCAAATCTTTTTAGTCTCCTGAGGGGGAATAGGCTTTGTCGTGCCCTCTTCACGACTGTCTTGGTGTGTTTGGACCATGATAGTTCGTTGGTGATGTGGACACCAAGGAACTTGAAGCTCTCAACCTGTTCCACTACAGCCCCGTCGATGAGAATGGGGGCGTGCTCAGTCCTCTTTTTTTTCCTGTAGTCCACAATCATCTCCTTTGTCTTGGTCACGTTGAGGGAGAGGTTGTTGTCCTGGCACCACACGGCCAGATCTCTGACCTCCTCCCTATAGGCTGTCTCATCGTTGTCGGTGATCAGGCCTACCACTGTTGTGTCGTCGGCAAACTTAATGATGGTGTTGGAGTCGTGCCTGGCCATGCAGTCATGGGTGAACAGAGAGTACAGGAGGGGACTGAGCACGCACCCCTGAGGGGCCCCCGTGTTGAGGATCAGTGTGGCAGATGTGTTGTTACCTACCCTTACCACCTGGGGGCGGCCCGTCAGGAAGTCCAGGATCCAGTTGCAGAGGGAGGTGTTTAGTCCCAGGATCCTTAGCTTAGTGATGAGCTTAGAGGGCACTATGGTGTTGAATGCTGAGCTGTAGTCAATGAATAGCATTCTCACGTAGGTGTTCCTCTTGTCCAGGTGGGAAAGGGCAGTGTGGAGTGCAATAGAGATTGCATCATCTGTGGATCTGTTGGGGCGGTATGCAAATTGGAGTGGGTCTAGGGTTTCTGGGATAATGCTGTTGATGTGAGCCATGACCAGCCTTTCAAAGCACTTCATGGCTACAGACGTCAGTGCTACGGGTCGGTAGTCATTTAGGCAGGTTATCTTAGAGTCCTTGGGCACGGGGAATATGGTGGTCTGCTTGAAACATGTTGGTTTTACAGACTCAGTCAGGGACATGTTGAAAATGTCAGTGAAGACACTTGCCAGTTGGTCAGCACATGCTCGGAGTACACGTCCTGGTAATCCGTCTGGCCCTGCGGCCTTGTGAATGTTGACCTGCTTAAAAGTCTTACTCACATCGGCTACGGAGAGCGTGATCACATAGTCATCCGGAACAGCTGGTGCTCTCATGCATGCTTCAGTGTTGCTTGCCTCGAAGCGAGCATAGAAGTGGTTTAGCTCGTCTGGTAGGCTTGTGTCACTGGGCAGCTCGCGGCTGTGCTTCCCTTTGTAGTCTGTAATAGTTTTCAAGCCCTGCCACATCCGACGAGCGTCAGAGCCAGTGTAGTACGATTCAATCTTAGACCTGTATTGACTCTTTGCCTGTTTGATGGTTCGTCGGAGGTCATAGCGGGATTTCTTATAAGCGTCCGGGTTAGAGTCCCGTTCCTTGAAAGCGGCAGCTCTACCCTTTAGCTCAGTGCGGATGTTTCCTGTAATCCATGGCTTCTGGTTGGGGTATGTACGTACGGTCACTGTGGGGACGACATCATCGATGCACTTATTGATGAAGCCAGTGACTGATGTGGTGTACTCCTCAATGCTGTCTGAAGAATCCCGGAACATGTTCCAGTCTGTGCTAGCAAAACAGTCCTGTAGCTTAGCATCTGCGTCATCTGACCACTTTTTTATTAACCGAGTCACTGGTGCTTCCTGCTTTAGTTTTTGCTTATAAGCAGGAATCAGGAGGATATAGTTATGGTCAGATTTGCCAAATGGAGGGCGAGGGAGAGCTTTGTATGCGTCTCTGTGTGTGGAGTAAAGGTGGTCTAGAGTTTTTTTCCCTCTGGTTGCACATTTAACATGCTGGTAGAAATTAGGTAGAACGGATTTAAGTTTCCCTGCATTAAAGTCCCTGCCACTAGGAGCGCTGCATCTGGATGAGCGTTGTCCTGTTGATTAATGGCCTTGTACAACTCATTCAGTGCAATCTTAATGCCAGCATTGGTTTGTGGTGGTAAATAGACAGCTATGAAAAATATAGATGAAAACTCTCTTGGTAAATAGTGTGGTCTACAGCTTATCATAAGATACTCTACCTCAGGCGAGCAAAACCTCGAGACTTCCTTAGTATTTGGTTTTGTGCACCAGCTGTTGTTTACAAATATACACAGACCGCCACCCCTTGTCTTACCGGAGTCAGCCGTTCTGTCCTGCCGATGTAGCGTATAGCCTGCTAGCTGAATGTTATCATTGTCGTCGTTCAGCCACGACTCGGTGAAACATAATATATTACAGTTTTTAATGTCCCGTTGGTAGGATAACCGTAATCTTAAATCGTCCACTTTATTTTCAAAAGATTGAACGTTGGCTAATAGGATTGATGGAAGAGGCAGTTTACTCGCTCGCCGTCGGATCCTTACAAGGCACCCCGATCTGCGTCCACGATATCTCCGTCTCTTCTTCACGCGAATGACGGGGATTTGGGCCTTGTCGGGTGTCTGTATGATATCCTTCGCGGCCGCCTCGTTGAAGAAAAAATCTTCGTCCAATACGAGGTGAGTAATCGCTGTCCTGATATCCAGAAGCTCTTTTTGGTTATAAGAGACGATGGCAGAAACATTATGTACAAAATAAATTACAAATAACGCGGAAAAACACACATAATAGTACAATTCGTTAGAGGGCTGTAAAACGGCAGCCATCTTCTCCGGCGCTGTAGCTATTCTGCATCCCACATGGCACACTATTCCCTGTATAGTGCACTATTTTTGACCAGGGCCCCATAGGGCTCTGGTCAAAAGTAGTGCACTATATAGGGAATAGGGTGTCATTAAGGATGCATCCATGCAGTCTGCTGTGCATTAATACTTCAATATTTCATACAGCAATTTCCTGGCTAAAATGGCCTCCTCCTTCTCCGTAATTCCTTCACCAGTGCTCCCTGTTTTTATGCCCTGGGTAAAGTGGGTTAACTTCTGTGGATGCCGCACACACAGTGGATGTTCGTGTGGCATGAATGACAGCAGAGAACATAAAATCTATGGTTTGGAGTTATTACATTAACTCTGTAAGTGTTCAATTAACACTCATTGGTGTAAAAGGACCCCATTGTTGGTGCTAATAACCAGTGTTAAACAAAAACCACACCCACCACTATCATATTTACCAGCATGCTCTATTGTAGGTTTCTTTTTTAGAATTATTTGTTTTATATTTATGTTTTTGAACTAGCGCTAGCTCAATTGCTAACTAGCGTTAGCGCAATGACTGCATCGATTCTACATGGATTGATTAATCAATTTTATACTCAAATATAAATAACATACATTTTTCTAAACAAATCAAATGTGACTTGCAGGCCTGAAAACCTTGAGGCAACTGTATTAGGGTAAAACTCTCAAAATATAGCCTTATTAAATATTTGTATTGTGTTAAATTATTTAATAAATTAACTTAGGAGCTCACTTGTTAAAGGCCACAGGACTGAAAATGTATGAATACAACAACCATGTCTCTGTCACTAACAAATACAATCATGGGTGGTAACCAGTGCGAATTATACCATGACATTCGAGGGGGTCTCTGTATTGCACCCAGAAAAAATATGGGCCTAATAATAAAGACGTCATTTAAACGTCATAGAAAATAATGACCTGTTAATGTGGCATGAAAACAACCAGTCATGATATTTTCAGCTGAATGTCAAACAACTCACTTCAAAAAGTAGGCATGTTCATCCACTCCAAAATAAATCCTGCATTCAAACTGCATGTATACTCATGCCATTTGATGAATGGAAATAGACATCTCTTACAAAACACCAAAAAGTGTGCCTGATAACATTCAGCGATTGCCATTGATTAGGCCTATATTCATTTTCGTCTTGGTGACAAATCTACCTTTTTTGTAGCCTGAAAAGTCAGGGGACACCTGAAATGGGGCTGAAACTGTCCCGGTAAAAACAGGATGGTCACCCTAACACACATGCTCAACTTACTAGACTAGGCTACAATGTGTACTCCCATGAACTTCAAATAGGCCTACCAGTAGCCAGTGATGTAGCCTAGTGATAAGAAAATCGGTGAGTAAACTCTGATTGCCGGTCATGGTGAAAAAAGGAACACTCCCTATTCTTTCAATGGATTTTTTGGAAAAAGGTGGGTAAACAGCGTTTACTTGCGTTTACCCTCCACGTGTACCCTCCACTAGGCACTGAGCAAATTTCAGGTCTGCTGAACGTAAACTTGAATGTTTACTGTGAATACCGAGGCTGTACCCGCTTTAAGTCACAGTTTAAACAGTGGCTAAGTAGTCTACTGTGGCTATTTGATCAAAAACGATGGAGAAAATGTATCCCATAACATTTTAACATGGAAATACCTGTTCTATTATTCAGCTTACAGCAGCAGCCAATGTGTGGTGTTCAATGTAGGCCTACATTCCATTAGACTTTTGAAAAAAAACATGCAGGCCTTGACAGTAACCTGTTTATCCACTTGTCCTTCAGACAAGGAGGTGACTGAAAATGTTGTTGTATTGTTTGATCCAAGAAACCTCTTTACAAAATAAAATGCATTATTATTCCCATACCATTAATACACAGAATCAGACAAATTATGCTACCCTCTGCCTATTGGCTACTTATCTTATTCAAGCCTGTCTCAAAATACAACACTGGCACTGTAAGACAAAAAAAAGCTCTTTACCTGACTTGCTTTTCAAAGATGTCTTTAAATGTACACGTTTTGTGCTCTTGTAGGAAGCAACCACTCCCCTATTGCTGACTACAAATTATCTATAACTGGGCTAATAACTCACTATCTAGCAAAGGATATGAACAAAATGTGCACACGTGGCTACATGCAGCTCTGGCTTTGATCTCAAAACAAGCACATTTACTCACAACCACAGCTGTAAACACATTCCAGTTCAAAGTAAATTGCACATATCCATATATGGCAATGGGATTTTAGGCCTACTACAGCTCTGATTGGTTACGCCGCACAGGTCTGTGTAGAGTACACCTGAGTTGTGTACAATAGAATCCTACTCTGATGTGTTCTGCCTACAACAAAATATTGTGTTGATTAGATCACAATTGCCACAGTAAAGGGAAACATTGATAGTGTTAACTAACAGGGAAAACTCTAGAAAGTTGAGTGAAGTTCAATCTCATGCTTCTCTCCATGGGCTGATATTCTTCTGCACTCTGAATAGCAGTCCCAGAGGGGCTGCAATGCAGTCTCGGACCTGCGCGCAGCTTAGAGGGAACATTGCTCTCAGCCAAAGCAATTTTAAACACATGAACACATGCAGGATATGTAGCCCTCATTCAATATAGGCCTAATCCATGATTTGAATCAAAACATGTTTTACACCCTAGTTCATGAGTTAATGCTTGGAGTCCTCACAGATCATGTGACATAAAACACTAACTTTCTTTCCTTAAATTAATGACATCTATGACAGTGTTATTGGTCATAAATAAGCATTTAATAATTGAATTGAACATCTCCGAAGATCTCCGAAAATGCACTGTAGGTGTAACTATGGCTATGTAACATTTCATTATGTTTCGCTGTGAAAACAGTTATCATGGGCACACAAATCCAAAATAATGTAGTCCTATGCCATTGCAAAATCGAATGCTTCTAACAGAAAGAGTCAACTATAGGCCTACTGTCATTAACGTATACTTGTTGGATGGATTGGATGCGCATTGGTGTCTAGCTATAGGCTAGTTGTCTAGTGATATTGTCGACCATCATCAGCTGATCCAGGAATGAAAACATATATTAATATTAATTTAATTCGAGGCCTTTTGCCCTTTGGTAGGCTGTCATTGTAAATAAGAATTTGTAAAACATATTTACTACTACATTTTAATAAAATAGGAGAATAGTTAAATAACCATTATTTAGAGTCCCCCAGTAACTCTACAATTCACTTGAAAGGCAAGGCACACTGTGGAATATGCAAATAAAACTTTACACTAAGCAGTGTACAAAGGCCCTCAGATTTGTCCTTTTTTAAATTTGTTAAATTAATTACTAACCTTCATTTTAAGCCCACGTTTTATTATTTATAAAAAGGACCTGTCAGCTATTTTGCAGAGGTGGCATACTGACTGGACCAGGCAAAGAGTAACCCCCCCCCCTAAAATGGTTGAAAAAAAAAAATCCTCATCAATCTACACACAATACCCCATTATGACAAAGCGAAAACAGATTTTTAGCATTATTGCAAATGTATTGAAAATAAAAAACAGAAATACCTTACGTACATAAGTATTCAGACCCTTTGCTATGAGACATTGAGCTCAAGTGCATCCTGTTTCCATTGATCATCTTTGAGATGTTTCTACAACTACATTGCACAGTCCACCTGTGGTAAATTTAATTGATTGGACATGATTTGGAAAGGCACACACCGGTCTATATAAGGTCCCACAGTTGACAGTGCATGTCAGAGCAACAACCAAGCCAAGAGGTCAAAGGAATTGTCCGTAGAGCTCCGACACAGGATTGTGACGAGGCACAGATCTAGGGAAGGCTACTAAAAAATGTCTGCATCATTGAAGGTCCCCAAGAACACAGTGGCCTCCATCATTCTTAAATGGAAGAAGTTTGGAACCACCAAGACTCTTCCTACAGCTGGCCGCCCGGCCAAACTGAGCAATCGGCCAGAAGGGCCTTGGTCAGGGAGGTGACCAAGAACCCGATGGTGTCTCTGACAGAGCTCCAGAGTTCCTCTGTGGAGAGGGGAGAACGTTCCAGAAGGACAACCATCTTTGCAGCACACAACCAATCAGGCCTTTATGGTAGAGTGGCCAGACGGAAGCCACTCCTCAGTAAAAGGCACATGACAGCCCACTTGGAGTTTGCCAAAAGGCACCTAAAGGACTCTCAGACCATGAGAAACAAGATTATCTGGTCTGATGAAACCAAGATTGAACTCTTTGGCCTGAATGCCAAGTGTCACATCTGGAGGAAACCTGGCACCATCCCTACGGTAAAGCATGGTGGTGTCAGCATCATGTTATGGGGATGTTTTTTAGTGGCAGGGAGACTAGTCAGGATCTCTCTGTACGGAGCAAAGTACAGAGAGATCCTTGATGAAAACCTGCTCCAGAGCGCTCAGGACCTCCGACTGGGGCGAAGGTTCACCTTCCAACAGGACAACGACCCTAAGCACACAGCCAAGACAACGCAGGAATGGCTTTGGGACAAGTCTCTGAATGTCCTTGAGTGGCCCAGCCAGAGCCTGGACTCGAACCCGATCGAATATCTCTGGAGAGACCTGAAAATAGCTGTGCAGCGACGCTCCCCATCCAACCTGACAGAGCTTGAGAGGATATGCAGAGAAGAATGGGAGAAACTCCCCAAATATAGTTGTGCCAAGCTTCATACCCAAGAAGACTCAAGGCTGTAATCACTGCCAAAGGTGCTTCAACAAAGTACTGAGTAAACGGTCTGAATACTTATGTAAATGTTATATTTCAATTTTTTATTTTGAAACATTTGCAACAATTTATTAAAACCTGTTTTTGCTTTGTCATTATGTGGTATTGTGTGTAGTTTGATGAGATAAAAAAAAAACGATATAATAAATGTAGAATAAGGCTGTAACGTAACAAAATGTGGAAAAAGTTAAGTGGTCTGAATACTTTCCGAATGCACTGTATTTGTCACACCAGCCTCCGCTTTGGCTCCCCCTCCTGTCCAGCCCAGGCATTCGGTGTCGCCGGCCTTCTAGCTGCTGCCGAACCTGCTGCTGGCAAACGCCCTTCACTCATCAACCCCGGACATGTCTCGTCATCATTACACGCACCTGGTTCCAATCCCCACTCCATCACTGTATATATACTCCCTCTGTCATTTGTCTTTGTAGGTCATTGTATATGTTGCTTGTTTTCCTGAGCGGAATCTCTCCTACTATTTTCTGAATACTTTATATTTTGCACTGTGGGTTTCGTCCCGCTTTAAGCTATGGTACTTTAATAAATTCAGTAGTTCAAAACCTGCGACTGCCTCCTGCCTACTCCTCTCTACACTTGTGACAGAATGACCGACCTAAGAAAACAGGAGGCAGCAGGACATCCCGACCTCTCCGCTGTAGGAGCGAAGCTCCGCTACCACGACTCGTGCCTGGAGCGCCTCGGGACTACCATGGACGAGGTGCTCCGGGTAGTACGCCAACTGCAGGCTACACCACCACCTTCCCAGTTCCCCACGGTCGTTCCAGCCACCCCACCACCATCTACGTCACCCGGTTCGATCAGCAACGTCCACCTACCCCTCCCGGAGCGGTTTTACGGCACCCCAGCTCACTGTAGGGGGTTTCTCCTGCAGTGTGACCTCCACCTTGCCCGTCATGCCAGGACGGCCTCTGAGAGAGACAAGGTGGCCTTGGTGATCTCGGTACTGACAGGCCGGGCTCTGGAGTGGGAGCACGCCGTCTGGGAGAGGGACGGTCCAGAAGTGTAGTCCTATGAGCGCTTCACTCAACTCTTCCATGCTGTCTTCGACCACCCAACAGAGGGCCGAGAGGGAGGTGAGATTCTCCTCTGCCTACGCCAGGGGTCCAGGACAGCGTCGGAGTACGCTCTGGATTTCCGGATGGTGGCTGCGTCCACTGGCTGGAACGACCAGGCCCTGTTTTCAGTTTTTCACAGCGGCTACAGGCGGACGTCCAGACCGAGCTGGCCTGTTGCGATGAGGACCTTACGCTGGACCAGCTCATCGTCATGGCCATCCGCCTGGATAATCTCCTGCGTGCTCATCGTCACCCATCCAGGGGGTTTGGGTCTCTCCCAGGAACCTTCAGTGGACTCAGGTGCTGCAGGCAATTTCCTAGACCGGTCGGTGGCCTTATCATTATGCATTCCTCTAGTCCCTTTACAACCCCCTATCCCAATACATGCCCTAGACAACCGTCCCCTAGGAACAGGACTGGTGCGCCAGACCACGATTCCCATTTCCCTCACAGTTAATCACAACCACCATGAATGCATCACTTTCCTCATCTTAGACTCTCCTGCACACCCCATAGTTTTAGGTTTCCCCTGGCTACAGTTGCATAACTCCAGTATATCGTGGACAGAGAGGAGGTTGTTGGGTTGGTTGCAGGAGTGTCAGGGGAGTTGTCTCTCTGTGTCAATCTGTGCCACCTCCATGGAAATTCCGGACCAGGCCACCCACGTCCTTATCCCTTCGGAATACCGGGACCTAAAGGTGCCCTAGGTGACGCGGACATCCGTCGAGCCCTGCGCGACAGGAGCCCGCATTAAGCTATGGTGCTTTAATGAATTCAGTAGTTCTAATCCTGCCTACTCCTCTCTACACATGTGGCCGTACTTCTATATTAGTATTAAGCAGTTTGTTGTGCCATGAGGTGTAATTGATCGACGTTCAATGATGAGTTGACCCATTCCCATATTTCCAACTTAAATGGTAGAGGCAAATACAGTATCCTGCAATGCTTGCTGTAAAACCTCTAGTTAATGTTGGTGGATTGAGCACTGTGCTCAACAATGCCTGCCAAAATGGGTTAAACTAGCAAATTATCAGATACATAAATCAATGAAAATACTCCAGAAGAGGTGATCTAATTCTGCACTAGAGAGTATTTGAAATATCATATTAGTAGTTATAAGCTTTAGAATGTGGAAACAACACCAAAAGAGAAGGTATCTATTTCTGCACTAAACAGAACTCGAAACACCAAACTAGTATTTTCAGCATTTCCGGTAGTGCTCCCAGTCCCTGGCAAGGTGTTGCACAACACTTGATTAAGTGATGTTACAAAGCATCTCAGGATGATGTGTTTCAATACAACAGCAGAGTTAAGGTTTCGTCTCCTTCAAGTTGGTGGCAGCTCAGTTGCCACTAGTTTTAGTGTTACACAGTACTTAATTTGAACAGGGCAACCTCATTGTGACACTCTGGCTCTGGGACTTTTGTATTTGAGCCAGGGTGTATTTTGTTTTGTTGGGTTTTGGTTGTATTTCTATGTTTGCATTTCTGTTGGCTTCTTTTCTAGGTTTGGTCATTGACTCCCAATCGGAGGTAACGAGTGTCAGCTGTCGGCTCGTTATCTCTGATTGGGAGCCATATTTATTCTGTATGTTTTCTTGTGGGAATTGTGGGTTTTTGTTCCGTTTCGGTCAGTGTACCGTGGACTTCATGTGAGTCGTCTTTTGTTTTGTATTACGTGCTTTACTCTATTAAAGTCATGTTCACTCAACGCGCTGCGTATTGGTCCGCTTCCTCAGACGATCGTGACAGAAAAACCCACCATAAAAGGACCAAGCAGCGTGTCAAGCGGCAACAGGACCCTGCTCCGAAGGATTCATGGACGCCTATAAAGGATTCTTGGACTTGGGAGGAGATTCTGGATGGAAAGGGTCCTTGGGCACAACCGGGAGAGTATTGCCGCCTCGTGAAGAGCTGGAGGCAGCTAAAGCCGAGAGGAGGTGGTATGAGGAGGCAGCACGGAGTCGAGGCTGGAAGCCCGTGGGTACTACCCAAAAATTTCTTGGGGGGGGCTAAAAGGGAGTGTGGCGAAGTCAGGTAGGAGACCTGCGCCTACTCCCTGGACTTACCGTGGAGAGCGAGAGTACGGGCAGACACCGTGTTACGCAGTAGAGCGCATGGTGTCTCCTGTACGCAGGCATAGCCCGGTTCGACACATTCCAGCTCCACGTATCGGCCGGGCTAGATTGAGCATTGAGCCGGATGTCATGAAGCCGGCCCAACGCATCAGTCCACCAGTGCGTCTTCTCGGGCCGGCGTACATGGCACCAGCCTTACGCATGGTGTTCCCGGTTCGCCCTCATAGGCCGGTGCGGGTTATTCCACCTCCCCGTACTGGTCGGGCGACGGGGAGCATCAACCCGGGTAAGGTTGGGCAGGCTCAGTGCTCAAGGGGGCCAGTAAGCCTGCACGGTCCGGTATTTCCGGCGCCACCTCCCCGCTCCAGCCCAGTACCACCGGTGCCTACACCACGCACTAGGCTTCCTGTAAGTCTGCAGAGCCCTGTGTCTCCTCCACGCACTAGCTGTATGGTGCGTGTCTCCAGCCTTTTCCCACCAGTGCCTACACCACGCACCAAGTCTCCTGTGTGTCCCCCGAGTCCTGTGCGTCCTGTTGCTGCTCTCCGCACTAGGCGTTATGAGAGTCCCCAGGGTCCAGCATGCCCTGTTCCGGCTCTCCGCACTAGCCCTTATGTGCGTCCCCAGGGTCCAGCATACCCTGTTGCTTCTCCCCGCACTAGCCCTGAGATGCGTGTCCTCAGCCCGGTACCTCCAGTTCCGGCACCACGCACCAGGCCTACGGTGCGCCTCAGACGGCCAGAGTCTGCCGTCTGCCCAACGGGGCCTGAACTGCCCGTCTGCCCTAAGGCGCTTAAGCCGCCCGTCTGCCATGAGCCGGAGCCGTCCGCCAGACCGGAGCCGCTAGAGCCTTCCTCCAGACAGGATCAGCCAGAGCCTTCCGCCAGACAGGATCAGCCAGAGCCTTCCTCCAGACAGGATCGGTCGGAGCCTTCAGCCAGCCATGAGCAGCCAGATCCGTCAGCCAGCATTGAGCAGCCAGATCCGTCAGCCAGCCATGAGCAGCCAGATCCGTCAGCCAGCCATGAGCAGCCAGATCCTTCAGCCAGCCATGAGCCGTCCAGCCAGGATCCGCCAGAGCCATCCAGCCAGGATCCGCCAGAGCCGTCCAGCCAGGACCCGCCAGAGCCAGCCAGCCAGGATCTGCCATGGAGTCCGGTGCTGCCCCTTAGCCAGGTGCTGTCCCGTAGCCCGGTGCTGCCCCTTATCCTGGTGCTGCCTCTTAGTCCGGTGCTGCCCCTTAGCCAGGTGCTGTCCCTTAGCCCGGTGCTGCCCCTAGATCCAGGTGGGGTAAGTTGGAGGGTGATCATGTGGAGGAGGCTAGGGAAGCGGGTGGTGACTAAGGTGGGGTGGGGACCACGACCAGGGCCAGAACCGCCACCGTGGACAGACGCCCACCCAGACCCTCCCCTAGACTGTATGCTGGTGCGCCCGGAGTGTGCACCTTTAGGGGGGGGTACTGTGACACTCTGGCTCTGGGACTTTTGTATTTGAGCCAGGGTGTATTTTGTTTTGTTGGGTTTTGGTTGTATTTCTATGTTTGCATTTCTGTTGGCTTCTTTTCTAGGTTTGGTCATTGACTCCCAATCGGAGGTAACGAGTGTCAGCTGTCGGCTCGTTATCTCTGATTGGGAGCCATATTTATTCTGTATGTTTTCTTGTGGGAATTGTGGGTTTTTGTTCCGTTTCGGTCAGTGTACCGTGGACTTCATGTGAGTCGTCTTTTGTTTTGTATTACGTGCTTTACTCTATTAAAGTCATGTTTCTTGGACACGCTGCGCCTTGGTCTTACTTAGACGACATCGACCCGCGTGACACTCATAACTAGCTACCAAGACATTTCAGCCTATCAATCAAGTTCCATCAATGATCACGTACTTTGTGCCACCTCTAAAATTATGGGTGCATGACACTCCTGTGTGTGTGTGTTTTTTTTATTTATTTTACTATCCTTTTGGGGACCTGAAGTCCTCTCAAGGATAGTAAAACAATGAAAATTCAGAGAAGTAGGGACATTTCGACGGTCCCCCCAAGGAAAAAGGCAAATTTAGGTTAAGGGTTAGGGTTAGTTTAGGGTTAGGGTTAGGGAAAATAGGATTTTTAATGGGAATCAATTATTTGGTCCCCACAAGGATAGTAAAACAAGTGTGTGTGTGTGTGTGTGTGTGTGTGTGTGTGTGTGTGTGTGTGTGTGTGTGTGTGTGTGTGTGCATGTGTGCGTGTGTGTGTGTAATTGTTGTGTAATCACAATAAAGACAGAATGACCTCCTGAAAGAAAAATGCAGCAGGAAGGAAAATTTACCTCCTCCTGTGCTGCTGTTGTTGTTTATGCAGTGTATTTGTATTTTTCACCTTTACCTAAGCTCTTTGTAATGAATGAGGCCTCATTCAACAGTAGTATCAAGACACATACTCCACAGCTGCTATTTTATTCTTTGGGGTAGAGAATATGCTCTATATAATTTAAATCATATAAACAACACATCTCCTTGCCCACAGCATATATTATTTAATCCATAATGGAAGTTCCAAGAGCCTATGCTCTCTTTGAGGGCAACCCTTGTGAGAGACATCTACATGATCTCAAAGTGTGAAATCACCAGTTATTTTCTGGTGGTGTTATTTCTTAGCCTGGTCTGGACCTTGCTTCAAGTCCCAGCTGTTGCTATTTGCTATATTTTTGCCTTCTAGCAATCTGTGCTCAGTGGGGATATGGGAGTCTTGCTTTGAAAGGTTTTTGCCTGAAGATAAATTGGGTAACCTTCTTCTGTCATTAGCAATACCTTTTCCACCGGTGAACACAGACATTGAGGGCAGAGAGAGAGAGCAGAGAGCTGAGAGGTTGCACAGGAGTTGCTGGTAATTACGGGGTCAGAGCTTTCAACAGCCAAAATACTGAGGCACCTCCAACCGAGACATATCCATGTCTGCAATCCATCAAGGTTCTCTTATTTTTTTGCTTATTCTCTATAGTCTACAATGTCTGGACATGTTTAAATGTCTAAACGAACACTGTTTCTTTGGATGAAGAAGTCTCAACATTGTCAGAACTAGTGACTGTTTCTCCTGGGATACTGCTTTGGGATATGTGTCCTGATCAGATGACCCAGAGAAGTTAGGAGGTTAAGGCTTGGCCCCGGCTGGGCCTCCAGGAGGTCCAGGAGACTTGGCAAAGGCCCTCCCTGCTCTCCAGGCTCTCTTCCTAGGGAAGAGTCACGATGACAGGCCCTTCATTAGCAACTTTGTCCTGGAGACCTGGAAGAGCCCCGCACATAATTAATGTTTCCGTGATGGATTACACGGGTGGATTGCGAACAGCGAACATGTCAGTGGGAAAAAGCAGCAAGAGGATGAATCGACTCCCGCACTCTCCGTCCGCTCCCTCTCTCTCTCTTCTCCCTCTCCCCGCTCCCTAATCTATCACAGCACCTCATCCTCATTGACTCTTGCTAATTAAGAAGTCACAATATTTACAATAGGAGTGACTGCAGTCTAGGGAGGTAATATAATAATATAATATGTATATTGGTAAATTAGCCCCATGCTTTTCCAATCTTACTAATGCTCTCTGAGCTCTCCATCCCGGATGGTAGGACTCAATAGATTCTGCCGGGGCTTCTGACAAATTTTCATCTTTATTGTGATATTCGCTGGTGGGATTGGGACGGTTTTTAGCCATAAATCAATGCCATCATTAATGATGCAGAAAGCACAGTGGAAATTAAGCCCTGCTGCTGGTGTTGCATCACACTATGAGGCTCACTATCGGTATGCATTTATTCACCTCATGTATACAACACAATTCAACATGAATGCTTATTACTTTGTAATTACTATGTTTGTTACATAGGAATTTGGTGTTATCTCTCTAGTAGTTAGCAAAAATGAGTGTTATGGGGTCAATTTGATTCAATAGCTACAGAGGTGTGTGTTAGCTGCTTTAGATACTATTATGCAATTTTGCAGATTTAATATACTGGGTAACTTTTTAGCACCTCCTTGAGGCGATTTATTAACACAAACAAATGAAAACAAAACTAATTGCAATACACTGCATATTTTAAGATGAGATCAAGTGGGCTCAAGTGGACTGACATTTAGCTTAATTGCAACCGTAATAAATATTTCATGCATTATTCAATGTTTGTAGTCAAGTTCCTCTGATGGTTCTCACTGCACCAAGCACTGTTTTAAAATTGCATTTATATTTTTACTTCATATTGATGGTTGCTGTACTCTAAATTAATACTGTATGCAGTATAAAACTTAATCCAGTGAACTTAGAACTATCCATGCCATTCATCCCGCTATAGCACCGTTTTATAAGATTTCCATTCAAAAAGCTCCCAGGATCAGAGCAGCACAGCTACAGTCTAGTGATCCTGCATAAGGAGGATGTGACTTGCTACATTATATATTTACTTAGACAAGTAATAAAGCACTGCCTAGTGTCTGGCAGAGCTGGAATAGATTATACAGTACAAGCTGTTTTCCTGCCTCTCTTCCTCCCCACTCACTGATCATGTCATCCACACCGAGAGACTAGCCGACAATGACATGATGCGTTCACACAGGGATATAGTCTTCACACTGCAGTCATGTTGTCTCTCTTTCAACCTTCGGTTGTCCTTGTATTGTGCCACGAGTCTCTCACCTTCTTCTGTGCAGGTCTGGTTCTGAGATGATAGTTTTCATATACCTCAGTTTCAGAGTATTTAGTGCAGAGCTCGCCAAACGTAATATTATTTAGAATTGTCATGTTATTTTCCCTTCATGTTGCTTTAATTGACTTCAAAAGACACAATAAAACCATGCATATTTTATTGCGGAAAACATATCCACATCCAGTTTTAGTCATCACACAGCGTAGTCTTTCATTGAAACAAACATGTATGCACTTTGTGATTGATGTGGGGACAGTTTTCCCATGACAGTTATGATGTCTATGCTGTTTTGAGTGAAAAAACATCCCTCTTTTGTTCCCAACACAATGTCAAATGGATGTTAGTTCAAATGACACAAGAACATGTCTCTCAATCTAAAAGGCTTACCAGTAAAACAAAAAATCAGCATTTTTTTGTCATGGCATGCAATGGGCATTGAAGGAGGCTTGATGTTTTATTAGAACCACCTAAAACTGTTGTTTACAACAACTGTGAATGCTTAGACTTTCTGAATAACCATGCCTAGTTTTTTAGCAAGTTACAGTTTGATTGATGCTCAAAGGACTAGTCAATGTTGGGTGGACTTTGTAGTCTCATATTCAATGTTGCGTCAGAGCTCAATCACTGTGTAAACCGGTGTAGCTGAGTCTTGCGTGTCAAACTCCATCTTTCTTCGATTAGTTCAGTCTTGCAGGCAATCTCACTCAAGGCCTGGGGATTTAAATTGACAGTTCATGACTAATGTTCAGCTGTCGGCTTTGGCAAATGTGATAGGAAGAAACTCCATCCTGAAGTTACACAGCCGCTAATTGGACACACACTGAACGCAAGCCAACAACGGTTTCATTTAAAACAAATTAGCCGACTTGATAGTCTTAAATTAACCTGAGCTGTTTCCCTACGACCGACGACATCTATTTTTTCCACCGTCGCTCGGCAAGATTCTACCTGATAATTAAGCAGCACTCTTGGACTCTTTTCGCATTCACAGTGAACGAGAAGTGTGAAGGTATTGTCGTATTTTTTTTGTTTTGTTGCCAGAATAAAAACAGTTTAGTCAAATAACACCACAATGTTGAGTAATTATGACATTTATAGAAAAGTCACAGTTACCACCTTATTATAATATCTTCTTAGAAGAGGTGAAAGTTAACACATACAATAAACCTACCTCAATGCAACAACTTCACACGAGTTCATAGATGCATAAATGCATTCATGAATTAACAAGTGATGATGATTTCTAAGGCATTATGAAGGATGAGACAGACATAGCGCTTTAACGCTCAGTGGAAAAAGGAATGCCTCTGTTCAAGATGTTACTTACCAAAATGAGATGCAAGTTTAAAACATGTCCATTAACTATAATCCAGATAATAATTCACATTTCCTGTTGCTGCAGGATAATTTTTTCTAATGCAGATCCTACATCTGTCATAGAGTAGAGACACACTCCCGGCTACCATCAGCACACACGCACACGCACACGGACACACGCACTCACACACACGCACACGCACTCACGCACTCACGCACACGCACTCACACGCACATGCGCACACACAGGAGGAAAGAAACATGCTTTCATGATAGTTTCCATCATCTTTCACGGTTTCTTTAAGTACACCTGTGACATTTTCTGTCAGCTGAACCCAAAGACCTTTCTGTGTCGTTCTCCGTGTCACATCTGAGACGTCTCAATGCGATTTAGAAATATGATTCACATAAGGCTGGCTCACTCCTCACAGGCTAGTCTGGTGGGGGAAGATATGGTGCTCATTAATATAAGTTTTCTCTTACTTACAGTGCCTTCAGAAAGTATTCACATCCCATGACTTTTTCCACATTTTGTTGCGTTACAGCATGAATTTAAAATTGATTAAATGGAGATTGTGTGTCACTGGTCTACACACCATACCCCATCATGTCGACGTGGAATTATGTTTTTAGAATTCTTTACAAATTAATAAAAAATGTAAAGCTGAAATGTCTTGAGTCAATACATATTCAACCCCTTTGTTATGGCAAGCCTAAATAAGTTCAGGAGTAAATATTTGCTTAACAAGTCACATAATAAGTTGCATGGACTCTATAATACTGTTTAACATGTTTTTTAAATGGCTACCTCATCTCTGTACCCCACACATACAATTATTTTTACATTTACATTTAAGTCATTTAGCAGACGCTCTTATCCAGAGCGACTTACAAATTATCTGTAAGGTCCCTCAGTCGAGCAGTGAATTTTAAACACAGATTCAACCACAACGACCAGGGAGGTTTTCCAATGCCTCGCAAAGATGGGCAACTATTGGTAGATGGGTAAAAAATATATATATATGTCACTACAAAGATATATAACTCAGTTGCCAGAGAGGAAGGAAACCGCTCAGGAATTTCACCATGAGGCCAAGGAGAAAACTGAGGATGGATCAACAAATAAAAAAAAATAATTAATAAAAATAATTAATAACATTGTAGTTACTCCACAATACTAACCTAAATGACAGAGTGAAAAGAAGGAAGCCTGTGCAGAATAAATATTCCAAAACATGCATCCTGTTTGCAATAAGGCACTAAAGTAAAACTGCAAAAAAAATCTGCCAAAGAAATGAATACAAAGTGTTATGTTTGGGGCAAATCCAAGACAACACAAATGTTACAAATGTTGTATTGTTATGTTAAATACAACAGATGTAGGATCTTAATTTGAGCCAGTTTGCTACACCAGGAAAATAATCCTACAGCAAAAGGAAATGTGGATTATAATTAATGACATTTCTAAGTGGATATTACACTATTTAGAAGGCTTTTAAACTTAAAATGCACTACAAATTTGCATTTCCTGCCGTGCAGGACAATTTTCAGCAACAAAATAGTGATCAAATTAAGATCCTACATCTGTACCACTCTTCATATTTTCAAACATGGTGGTGGCTGCATCATGCTCTGGGTATGCTTGTCATCGGCAAGGACTAGGGAGTTTTTTTTAGGATAAAAATAAACTGAATAAAGCTAAGCACAGCAAAATCCTAGAGGAAAACCTGGTTCAGTCTGCTTTCCAAAAGACACTGGGAGACAAATTCACCTTCCAACAGGACAATTACCAAAAACACAAGGCCAAATCTACACTGGAGTTGCATACCAAGATTACATTAAATGTTCCTGAGTGGCCTAGTTACAGTTTCTACTTAAATTGGATGGAAAATCTTTAGCAAGACTTGAAAATGGCTGTCTAGCAATGATCAACAACCAACTTGACAGAGCTTGAGGAATGTTGTAAAATCCAGTTGTGCAAAGCTCTTAGAGACTTATCCAGAAAGACGCACAGCTGTAATTGCTACCAAAGGTGATTCTAACATGTATTGAATACTTATGTAATCAAGACATATTCATGTTTTATTTTTAATTAATCTTTTACAAATGTTAGAATTCGTCTTCCACTTTGACATTACAGAGTACTTTGTGTAGATCATTGACAAGAAATGACAATTAAATCCATCAGAATCCCACCTTGTAACACAACAAAATGTGTTAAAAGTCAAGGGGAATGAATACTTTCTGAAGGCACTGTAAATCATAGGTAGATGTCGTTAGAATTTATGAATACAGTAAAACTCTGCAATCCTCCTCCATGCCCTTTTGGCGTTTGTTTGTTGCAATGTCCCCCCTTGGAAAGCTCAGACTCATCAGTATCTCCCAGTATATGATATTCCATTTTGCGAGCTCACGGTGGACTGTTTAATTGCCCCTGAAAATCAAATAGGTTTGGTCCCTGAGGGAGCATATAATTGCACACGCCTCGTACATAAATCATCCGCTTAAGCCGCTGGAAGGTGGTGGTGTGGTGGCAGTTATATGGAGGCTTGGCTGCGCCACATGGCTGTCGGGGGGAAATGGAACTGTCAGAGGCATGAAATAGTGTGACAGCCGCGTCACTTTGAGGCTGCTGCTCCTCCATTTAATTATCATACCGGAACAAAGAGTGTCCCAGCTGGCCTGCCGCTGCCACGCGTCTCCCCTGGCTGACACTGCCCATGTGGGATTGTGTTTTGCGGAGGAGTGTGAGGGTGGATGTGTGTGTTTATGTACATAATAAGGAAGACAACAGGTACCGCCATACTGCAGCTGAAGTGATGTGTGTGTGTGTGCCAGGCACAAGGTCCCATGACTGTGGTATGTTCTTGTTTACCTTAGTTTAATACACTGACTGTAAGTCATTCTGGATAAGAACGTCTGCTAACCAAGAGACTAGTATTCACTCAAACAAATGAGGAGTCAAATCAATGTGAATCTGCTGAGAGAGAGAAAGAGAGAGAGAGTATGTGTGTGTATGTGTGTGTTTGCGCATGCTTCTGTGTTTGTGTGTGTGTGCTCTAAGGTACGGCTATAAGAGCGAGGCCTGCATCAATGACTTCAACGTGTTAAATGTGTTCCTCTTATTGATTTGGGTCTGGTTGTAACCTCATATCAGGGCTTGCAACGTTCTCCACCGTATTAAGCCCAGCTCTAATTGAACTTCCCAGAGGCTAACTGGCTCTATCGCTCTGACATGTCAAAATGCATCAGTCAGTTAAATGGAGCTGTGAGATGGAGAACAATTCTTACTGGCTGGATAGCCTGTGACCTTGTAGGCAAGACTGAGCAAATCCTCTTCTCCCTTTTCCATGTTCCTTGCCCAGACCAGCCACACTAATTGCCACACGAAGAGGAGCTAACAGTGTAACAATGCAGCAAAACATCTTGTGTTAGTGTGACCTGCTGTGCTGACCATGAGAATTTGTAAGTTTGTTTTAATTAACAGCCAAGGTAAATTGCAGCCAAGGTTAGATGATGGACATTACATAAAGAACCTGAAACACTGAGTAGACATACTAGCCTATAATTATGTATAGTAACAGCTTTATAATAGATCGTCACCACAGCAATCAAACAGTTACCCTTACTCTAGGAGTCCTTCTACATTAGATTTTTGAGTGGCTTTTTTTAAGCCTTTCTGGAGATTTTTTGTATTGATTTTTTCAAAAGCCAGTCGGCTACTCTTTAATAAGGTTAACTTTGATATTCCTTTGAAAACATGTTTCTCTGGCTCCTCTAAAATACAAAGAGAGAAAGTTTGGATCCATAAGCGTATTTCAAAAATAAAAAATGAACATTTTAGACAGGCATTTGTACACTGTAAAAAAAAATCCTATAATTTTTTACAGTAAATTACTGGCAGCACAGTAGCCAGTAGGTTACTGTAAATGTACAGTGAATTACTGCCAGCACAGAAGCCAGTAAATTACTGTAGATTTACAGGACCTTTACTGTAACACAGATTTACAGAATATTACTGAAACACCTGACTACAGCAACATGCTGTATTTCTAGAATTTACAGTGCATTAACAGAAGCACATTGGTTTGTAAACTGTTGCAGATTTAAAGTGCAGATAGCTAGTGCCAACGACGGGCAGTATTTCTGTTACATGTAATTGATATATGTATTTCAATACTTATTTTGTCATTTGTATTTCACTGACCTGAACTACAATTCATGTGGCCTATTTTGGAACAGTTTAATTAGAATACATGTATTTAGAATTTTCTAATACAAATATATACTTGCAAGTAGCCCGCTTAACTACAACATTCTCGGTAACGGTAACATAATCTTTTTACTTCCCATGACTGTGGTATGTTCTTGTTTACCTTAGTTTAATACACTGACTGTAAGTCATTCTGGATAAGAACGTCTGCTAAATGACACCCAGCAGTGTGCTTTCCAAATGTTAATTTTTAACATTTACATTTTGGTCATTTAGCTGGGCCAGATTAAGAAATCATAGGCCCCAAGGCTTTGTTTATCCAATGGCACACTGACTCACCTAATGATGAAGATGAAGCCATAGGCTACTCACGGTGATGGCCGATGCACTCGTTGTGGCAATAGCCTATCTCAAGATGAGCTACTTTGAAAAAAGTGCTGTGTTAGGTACAAATTGGGAGTTGTTGAGAAAAAATAATCTTAAAAATTAGTCTTCTATTTACAGCAGTAGGCATTTGCTTTCCAAACTGAACGATTTTCCCGCGATTGTATTTTGAAATCTGCAAAAGGCAAACAGACAGCCGCAACCAACCATATGAATATAATCCATAGATGGCAGTTCCCATTCAAGTCAGGACTGGCATCTATTGCTAGTGTACCCATGAGTTTAACAGCCAAATTGCCAGGGTGAGGTTACAAAACCCTTCTATGTCTATGGCCACAACGCAACAAGCTGTAGCCTATATTTGGCGCACATGCTGCCCAAACTGCGGCCTTCCCGACTGTATGCATACCGGTAACTGCCAAAATAAAGGAAACATTTGAATAAACAAGGGATGCAAAGTATATGTTATGGTGTGGGGTGCATTTTCCTGGCATGGTTTAGGTCCACCTGTAGAATCTATGCCAAGGCGCATTGAAGCTGTTATGCAACACCCTTTTAAGACAATTTATGTTAGTGTTTCCTTAATTTTGGCAGACACCTGTATGAGCTTGTGATATAAACTATTGATCCTCTGTGGCTAAATTATGCTCTCTGGTGTATTTCAAACATTGAGAGCAGGCTCCTGTGGTTGGATACAACATCATAAGAATAGAAAAAATAACAGTATGGGCCCCCTATGTGCTTGGGCCCAGCCCCTGACTCACACAATTGACCAGTCACATTTATTTATTATGCAGTTTATTTTAATTTTGTGTATTAATCAGTTACCCACATGGGCCCCCTACCTCCTCTCCTCCCCCCATCTGATGATTAGGAGAGTGGCAGCAGCAGTCTACACTCATTGAGAGTGGGCTCATGAGTCTTCCTGTGGTTGGCGGTTGCAGTAAGAAGAATTTAACATATATACTACATGTATAATATGTACTGCATTTTCTTTTCTTTCTATATAGGGGCTTCAGCCCCAGTAAGTCCCTGCATTAATCTGGCCCTGCATTTAGCAGATGCTCTTGTCCAGAATAATTTATAGTCAGTGCATTCATCTAAGGTTGATTAAAAAAAACTCATATCACAGTCATAGCAAGTAAAATGTTTCTGTAACTGTTTCTGCCAATGTTGTTGTAGTTAAGGATAGATTGGTCTTCAACGTATCCTGTATTTGTAACAAGACAGCTTTTGAATGTATCTTTGTCCATCTCTGACTAGTGGATATTACGTTACTGTATTATTCACAGTAACTAATCACCAGCTTCCTGTAAATTACCGGAAAATGCAGAACAATGACAGTACAACACTGTGAAATTAGCCTACTATACTGTAAGAAATTAAATGCTAATGTCGTATCTGATGAGTGGTGGCCATTATTGCTGTCAACAAAGAGTCCGCTTATGCTGCATCGTATTAGAGGCTTTTATTAAAATCACGAGGTTACAGCATAAGTACAGACCCGCGGTGTCCGGAGAACGGCTCCTCAGATTGCCATGGCCGTTCTGACTTCTTCTTCGTTTAACCCCCCTATTTATAAACAACGAAGCTGACCTCTTCTGGCCAATCCCCAGTCTCCAAGACACTTCCGGTCTGCTGGATGTGGCGTTACACCCCAAACATTCCCTCTTGCTACTAACACAACCAACATTCCATTTCTTCATGAAAAACATTTAACAAAGGCATAATCTTCAGATACTATATTCCCCCCTTCGAGACGAACTAAACGTCTCGAAAACAAACAGAATAGGATTATGACTAGTAACAATTTATCTTATTGAGTATCTTTAACATTAAACCAAAAACATTCTTCTCTAGAGTGTAAATACCTTTCTTATGAAATAACTGTTTATGAAGTGTGAATACATTACTATGAAATATGAACAAATCTCTATGGAGTGTAAGAGCGAAAAACTGTCCGGCAACCTTCCATCCATATCAATCAAGACAGTAAAATTCTCTCACGGTCCCTCTGCCCCAGGCAACCACCGTCGGTACTCCAGATAACCTCATTAACCATGTAAATGCATTTGAAACTATGATGCAATTAAATACACATGTAAGCCCCTGCAAACAAAATCCTATCCATAAACATCCACTTGCAAGGCTGGTCAACCCATTGGACCGTACAAGTGGAACTCTCCCTGCCTAGACCTTCTGTCCCTAAGCATTCACCGAAATAAACAAAAACATCTAAGATCCTCACATGTATTCAATAACATCAAACATCTTTCTACAAAATTAATCCCTAAAAATATGACACAATTATGTATTACACATGTCTATATTTCATTGCAAACACTGGAATGTAGTCCACTACACTTCCTCTCCCTGTAGTCTCCTCTTCCAATGGACTGTTGATGATGGAATCAGCCACACCCTCCTTGTTTCATCTCCTCCAGTCATATTGTCCCTTCATATTGTCTTTGTTTGAGTATTTCAATGAAAAGAAAAGAAACGACCAAACAGTATCTTTTGCAAAACAACCCTTTCAAATTAAACATCAATATCCACTAGGAATATAACAATGATATATAAATGATGCATGAATCACATAAACCTATTCCCCCCTTTGATTCATAAATCATACCAACATCACCCCAATATTGAAAAAAAAATTTGAAAAATCATCAAATAATCAAAATGATATTTATCCATCAGTTCCACTTGTCCATTTTTATCCAGATCAGGAACAGTCACCACCGGCATCTGAGTGTTGTCTCCAGGCATCACTCTCCAACCTATCTCAATATCATAACTTTCTCAAAGGTCAGTAACAAATTACAAACATCACACAGTGTTATCAAAGCTGAAACTAAAATCTGACCCATCACTGCCCCTACTGGCCTAATTGATCTTGCAACCAAATCCTCTCAGATCTCCCAAACACATCCCTTATAATGCATCTATAACCCCAGTGATCTTATCTGAACTATCTGGACTCAAAGTATAACTAATATTTATCAATATGATCTTCCCAAATGTTACACCATACCATGAATAAAGTCCCCCCTTCTCCCTTAGACTTATCCTTCAATGATAGGCTTGAAGCCTATGACATGTCGCTTTTCATCCTATTTTGAACTCTAGTTTCAAATTGATCTGTGTTCGGTGCTACTCCTCTTTTAATAGTAAAAGCCTCATATGAAAGCTTCAACGTTGACATGTAACCAAATCCCTTCATCCATAATGTAAGAATATATATGCTTTATCACCCCAAACCCTCTAAATATCTCTAAAATTCCCCATAGTCACATTGTCAGGCACAAGCTAATCTTTGAACCATCAAAGTCCTGCTTTCCTTACTACCTGGTATATTAAAAAGTAACCTTATATTTCTCATTACTACCCTTAATGTCATGCTTATCCAAAGTCATCATATAATCATCACAATCTGATCTTCCCATAAACATACCCTTTACCTCATATGTTTTATTAGAACAAAAACAACTTTTAGCCCTCAATGTTTCACCTGAAATGCTTCAGGGTTCCGTTGTTACCTGATTTTCCTTTCCCATTTAATAATTCCCATAGGGTAATTCATTCAACCAAGAACACTTAAACCTAGGCTTAAACCACTGTTCTGACAACGACATTATTTTATCTGTCAATGACTGTTGATGATACCACAGTCATGACAAAGCATAAGACTGAACCATACCTGATAGAGGCCGCGCGACCGTCTAACATGTTTGGTGCTGGAATTCTCAACAGACATGGACCCTCAAGATTCCTCACTGATCTTACAGAATGAGTTAATCTATCTCTAATTTCCACAACAGAAGAACGAGCGGTACTGATCAGATACCTCTCCCTGTCTGTCATTAAAATCAAAGATCTCATCCTGTCCTCCATGATGAATCTATATTCTCTCTACTACTATCTGCTCTCCTATTTTAACCCTATTCGTACTATCCTCGACAGCACTCTCCATCCGTAACATAACCCATGAGTCCAAAATTCCCCATTTAATTTCAGAAAAGTTGTTGTCGATGTCTCCCTACATTTGCTATTGCCATCGTATCATTAATCCCTTCCAAAGTTACCATTAAAGTAGTTGACTTAATTGCTGTATCAACCCTAATTACTTCTAGTGCAAAAGTTCCCATTATCCTCTGTGTATTATCTACTGTTGGAGTGACTACTGTAATCTACTCTTCCTGAACTCCTTTGGTGACTGTGGAGGCTACAAACCTTAACTCTTCCATTATAAGCGTTACTTTATGAATTACATAGCCCTTTAACCAATAATTCCTAACCGGAACAACTTCTAATGCTTGCACTAGATAAGTACACATATATTCTCCCTGACCTTTCTCTGTAACACTACGCAACATAAGTGAACAGTCACTCCTAACCCTCTTCCAAACTATACCTCCTTTGACTAGGTGCAACAGCTTCTACTCCTGGTCCTGATAACAATACTTATTCTCCATAATTATCTCTCCATGTGGGAGGAACGTCCCCATCCTAACCCTAATAAGTATTCTTCCCTAACATTGGTGCTGTATTGGTTCCCTTATAATCAAATGCGATATATTTATGACTTTAATAACTATCAATGTTGAAAGAGTTAAATTGCTTCTCACTGTTGTTATAATAGACTGAAGTGTTAATGTCCTTATTGTTGTTACTTCTAATTTCCCGAGTTTTCCCCTAAGACTTTGAACTCTTTACTTGTACTTCCATCTATCACCACTAGTGTCACTTTTTCCCCAAATCTCAGTCCTTTCTCTAAATCCCTGACTTTCAAACCTTTGATTACACAAAATACACCCATAATTACCTTGATCTCCCTGCTGGGAACTGTAACTATAGATACTCAATCACCCTCAATCTTCTATTATCATTCAGCAACACATACTTTCTCAATGCATCTGCTCCCAACAGATCTAACCTCCTACCATATCTTCCCACTAAACTTCTAAAAATGTCATTCACCACTTCTCTCTCTGTCTTACTACTAACTTTGAAACTTAGCTTACTGTCTCAGAGTTCCTTCAACCCTAGTTCTCCTAACTTATTTTAATCTAATCTTTTCTCTCATAACATTTACAACTTTTTCCCCTGATTTTCCACAAAATCCCTTACCACCAAATTTTTAGAATATGTGATTGGGAAAGTTCCCCACCTGCTTCTGACTCATTACACACAGACTTGGCAAAACGACTAAACACCTTTTAGCCTAGCCTGAAACCTCTTAGTGTAAGAATGTAACCCAGAATAATAGTCACCCCTTTTAACTTTATTTTTCCAGACAGATTGTCTAATAGACAAAACAATAGATTATCATCCTTCCTATGATATTATCTTTTTTTAAGCAAATGATTCCCAAAAACCCAGTCGTCTAGTGTACATCTTATTGTACAATTCAATTTAAACAATGCATCTCTTCCCAACACTGCCATAACAGTATCTTCTAATATTAGTACCTTAAGAGTAAGTAACTGTTTTACTACCTCAAATCCCTATCCTAATTCGTTATCAATTAGTGAGATGTTTAACCTCTTTAGGCTGAACCCAGATAAGTTTTCCCCTATTCACTATCACATCTAATGGTCGGTTGTTTTTACTTCAATTGTTGGCTATTTTCTCTTCTTCTCTCATCGATGCTCTCAGCAATGCACCCCCCTTCCGGATCTTCTAGACACTAACAGGTGATCTTCACTTGCTCCTTTATCTTCCTCTGTTGTTTTCTCCCGACTCATTTTCATCACAGGTAAAGTACCCAATCTGTCCACAATTATAACAGTCTTCTGAAAGTTGCTGAAAGTGTAGCTGAAATCTTCCTCCTCCTTCTATTTCTTCTTTGTTCTTCTCCAATTCTTGGGATCCTCTCAGCAGTTTCTCCTCTTCTGTATCTTCAGCGTCTCGAGCTGTTCCTCTAGCTCTCTTACCTCTCCCAAAGTCGTCGCTTCCTCCAGGCCTGATACACCTCGGTCTATATCTCCTATTTCTTCTTTGCTAGTCATTGTAGGATAAAATCCTCTTGAACATAAAGCACCCTTAATCTCCCTCTTTTCTTCATCTTCAACTTCCATCAGAGATCAAATCTCGTGTATCCTTCTTCCTTCAACTTCCATCTGATCACAGAGTCATATCCACCCATGCATGACCTCTTCATCATCACTCTCATCTTCATCCTCCTCGTCTTCTTTAACCTCACTCTTCTCTTCCAGACATCTCATTTCCTTCCTTCTGGAGTTCTGGATTCATCTTTATCGTCGTTTCTGCTTGTCCTCTATCTATTATTCATCTTCATCTCTGATGCCATAATCACCCTGCTGGATGATCACTGAAAGCTTCCTTCTCATAAGGTGGGTGTCTTTTTGCTGAATCCGTATGTGAGAAAGGTGTACTAACTTCTGCCATTAGTTTTTCTAACCCTACTTTCTAACACTCCTTGAGTTAAAGGATTACTATTTTTTCCCTATATCAATCGGTGTAATCACCTTCCTCGTGAACTATCTTATTTTAGACTGTATAGCCTATGGCTTCCCCCCCTTAAATTATTAATATAAACCTAACAACTCCCAAAAAATAAAAATAATAATATATATTTTTTTTTTTCCTCCCCCAAAAATAAAATAAAATAAAATATGAATATTAAAAAATTCAATTAAATGCTTTATTCAAAAACCATTTAATTAAAAATTAAAACCAATTAAAACCTCAATTAAAAATTATGAATAATTTAAAACCAATTTTTATTCCTATATTACCAATTAGTGTTGGCTATCCTACCACAACCCATCAAATGCAAGTAAATGCAAGTTAGTCATCTTCAGACTAAAATACCCATAAACAAAGCCTGTAACCCCTTGCTCTATAACCCCTAATTATCATACATTTACAGAAGAATGTCAGTCTTCGATTCCCAACACATCTGTAATCAAACCCAAGTGATGCACATAGCCTCAAATGCAATTTTTAATGAATCATTTGCCAAGCCTATGTAAAATCGTCATAACATCACATATCTTGTAACAGTAACCTTTTTTTTTGACTTGATCCTCTGCCGCGTCACGTGATCACTTCCTGTATCTCCTCGCTCCCCCTCTCTCCTGTCTCTCATGACAAGGGACAAAGACACAGAAACAGCTTTTAGTAGTTAATGCCATCACTGAGTATTTCCAACCATTCAATATTCATTCGTTCTACATTATTCACTCTAAGACTAAAATCAGAACTAAATAGATCGCTCAAAAACATTTTTATTTAATTTTAATCGTCTTTTAATTATTTAATTCAATTCCTTATACTTCGCCAACATATATTTAATGTATAAATTCAATAGGTCACAAAACAAGTTTCATCTTTAACCATCGCCGTTTAAACTAGAATACTCATGTTAAAATCTCTCCTCTTTGTGTCCATTTCCCTTGCAGGGTAACGCCAAATGGGACCTATGACCTTAACCCACCATTTTGGTTTGTAGGCTCAGCGCGACCTCATGTCGTAGTTTTAGCCCCGTAAAATCAAGCACATGCGCACATCCATTCAAAAATACCTTTTCACCGTGGAAGGGAGATTCTCTACTCTCTCTCCCCAAACAGACAGAATAACACTCCAGCTGTAACTCCCGTTTCCCCCTTATAGTCAAACAACATTTAACAGCGCTCACAAAACATATAACCTGACTTAAACACAGAGACAAATTTAAGAGACTTTAATCCATCGCAATGGAGTCTCTAAGGATACGTTAGCATGTAGCACACAACACAATTAGCATTTAGCATTAGCCACGATGTACCATGTAGCATGAAACACACTCCCATTTAGCCTTAACCTTAGCTTTAGCCTCTAGCTAACTGCGGCCTACCCAGCCCTAAGTAACCTGCACCGTGGCCAAATCATTGTCCATTATTATCAATATCTCCGCCTAACTTTATGCTGCCGTAAGTTCTGGATAATCATAGAGAGGTTACCCCATGCATTATAGTTCGTCAACCATACGATGAGTATATAACATGCATATAATCCGTCCAGCTTATAATTCCCAGAATTAACCTCACCACACCGAACGCGTTGCAAGGATTTTATGGCCCATTCCTAAAGAATCGCCTTGCTTCGAGGTCTTTACCAGATTCACGGTGCCCTAAAGAATGCGCATATCGGCCTTCTCTAAATCCTCATTGTCACCCGTTACCAATGAAATCTATTTTAATGCTCTAAATCCTCATTGTCACCCGTTACCAATGAAATCTATCTTAATGCTCTAAATCCTCATTGTCACCCGTTACCAATGAAATAACATTTTAGCAGACTCCAGTCGACCGCAATAACGCCACCGAGGCAAGGTCATATGGAACATCTCTCCAGTGTACACAAGTCATATCCAATCTAACAAACTCCGAAGCGGCAAGAAAACACTCACCCTCTTTTGGCCATGCTTCAAAGAGAGTTATCCCGGCGATTGACTGAAACAAGGAAGAGACGCAAACCCAGCCCCACGTTGGGCGCCATTATGTCGTATCTGATGAGTGGTGGCCATTATTGCTGTCAACAAAGAGTCCGCTTATGCTGCATCGTATTAGAGGCTTTTATTAAAATCACGAGGTTACAGCATAAGTACAGACCCGCGGTGTCCGGAGAACGGCTCCTCAGATTGCCATGGCCGTTCTGACTTCTTCTTCGTTTAACCCCCCTATTTATAAACAACGAAGCTGACCTCTTCTGGCCAATCCCCAGTCTCCAAGACACTTCCGGTCTGCTGGATGTGGCGTTACACCCCAAACATTCCCTCTTGCTACTAACACAACCAACATTCAATTTCTTCATGAAAAACATTTAACAAAGGCATAATCTTCAGATACTATACTAACTTGAGTTTAGTGCAAGCAGGTTGGCTGCTAAGTACTTGTATATTACAGCATATTTATGAACATTTTGTGTTTTATATCACTTGCACTTCTAGAGGCCTAAACAAAGGTTTCCAAACTGGCTGTGATGACAGGGGCAAAATAATATGGCTTAAAATTCAACCATTAAAGGTTTAAAACTCACCAGTGGCGGCTCCTGAAAAAATTCTCAGGAGGGGCAATTTTTCTGATGATTTAGGTGACCTACACACATTTTTTAAAAGATATGTCCAGCAACAACATGAAGACAGGGGCAGCATATAAGTCAATACCAGAAGCATTTATTGACTGATCTCAAAAGTGTTGGCTTACAAAAGCAAAATAAGTTATCACAGTAAAAATAATCAAGGGTGTTCTTTCACATTCCTCAACACTGCATAAACAATATGTATGGCTTTGTAAAAATGAACAACCATATTCTGGCCAATTGTATAGATTTGTAAATATGAACAACCATATTCTGGCCAATTGTATAGATTTGTAAAAATGAACATGAACAGATTTTTTTATTTTTTTATTCCTCTTTTTAGTCAGCTTTAGAATGTGTTCATACACTTATGAGCACCACTGTACAGTACACATAGTATATAAAATAAGATAGATTACACCACTGGCCATATATAATGACAATAATGTAATTTCAAACACAAATGCAGTCTCCTTTCATGCATACATTTTCAAATAAAGCTCTGCTTTGAGAAAGATCGAATGATATTGTTTAATCTTTATCTTACCTTATGGCCTGCACACTGCTTGCGAAGCTGTCGAGGGCACGTTTGATAAAGACAGCATCGATGTCCTTATTCTGTAGCTTCTGGTACGGTGGGCTGGTCAAATGAACCCAATGTACCCGTCCGGATGGCTTCAAAACATTCTATGAGGTCGTCTCGATTCTCGTAGACAGTGTTCACGACTCTGCTGTTGCTAACCTCATCGTTGTGGCGGCGGACAGCTAGCCTGTATCCCTCATCCAGTTGAGTGGCAATATTCACTCTCACCAAAGCAGACAATCTCAAACAGCTATCAATGTGGGTCTTTGACAGCTCATTTTTCTTAATCTTTTCTGAAAGATGGTGCATGTCGGTTACACCAGTCGCTGTCCAAGCGTTGCTGTCTGCCGTTCATGGTTACGTTACGTTACGTATGACGAAAGCGCGTAAGTGCAAGCCCTCAGACACCCATAGAGAATGTATTGAAAGCTCAGAAATTTGAAAAAAAAATATTTTACATTAGAGGCTATGAGAGACTTCTGGGCGATTTTCAACCTGACTGAAATCGCCCCAAAACGGGCGGGGACATTTGAAGCACGACTTTAGCCTGATTGGACATTTAGTGGCTGGCAGATCAGACGTGAACACTGAACTACTGTTGCCATGATATAATTGATTAGAAAAAAAATCCCTTCCTTTTCCCGTTTGGCAGTGCGTCGCCCATATCGCCCTATTGAACACACCGCCCATGAAACTCACTGTCACTGATCTGTCCTCTAAATACATTAAATTGTTAGGGCACTACTACCACAGCAGTTCAATTGGTACAGCATTCGCACTAAAGGGTGCAACAAATATAGTCACTTAGAAGACATGCCTCGAAATATGTTAATGACCCAGCAATTCTTTCCCTTCCCACATAATTTTCCCACAATGCACGATAATTTACAGAATTCTGCAGTAAATATACAGCAGAACAGCAATACAGTACTATATTGTTCTATTGCATTTTAACTACAGCGATTGCTAATAGTGAATATGTAATTATACTGTATATTACAACATATTTGGTGTTTTATGTTACCAGCACTTGTAGAGGCCTTAACAAAGGATTCTGAACTGGCAGTGACTACAGATCAAAAGGACATGGCTAAACACTCAACCATTAAAGGTTTGAAACTTGCTGCCACTCTGATCTATCCCCTATATACATTTAATTGTTAGGGAACTACTACAACATATCACTTAAATTGGTACCACACTCTCACTAACAGGTACAACAAGTATAGCCTCTTCTAAGGCACTCCTCAAAATGTGTTAATGAGCCAAAGATTCTTCCATGCTGCCCACAACATTTTCCCACAATGCACCATAATTCACAGTATGCTGCTGTAAATATAGAGCAAAACAGGTAACACAATACTTTACTGTAAAATGGTATTGTAAAATTGCAGTGCAGCCGAATGCCATTGAGCCCCCATAATGTATTGCTCTGTACAGTACTGTAATATAGAGTTACAGTAGCTAACTGTACACGTTTTGCTGTAAATTTACAGCAATTTGTCACAGTGTATGTACTGTAGTTGGCAGCATCTCAGATCTCACCATCTGCAGATGAATCACTGGGCACAATACAAATAGACTTTGGCATTTGCCCATCACTCAGCAATCCCATCTTGGTGAGGAAAGAGAGGGGATATTGAAAGTGTTTGCTTACACAGCACTGTTTACCTCAAACCATTTACAGTTGAAGTCAGAAGTTTACATACACTTAGGTTGGAGTCATTAAAACCCGTTTTTCAACCACTCCACAAATTTCTTGTTAACAAACTATAGTTTTGGCAAGTCAGTGAGGACACAAATAATTTTTCCAACAATTGTTCACAGACAGATTATTTCACTTATAATTTACTGTATCACAATTCCAGTGGGTCAGAAGTTTACATACACTAAGTTGACTGTGCCTTTAAACAGCTTGGAAAATTCCAGAAAATGATGTCATGGCTTTAAGAAGCTTCAAACTCAGTGCCTCCATGCACATCATGTCAAAAGAAATTAGCCAAGACCTCGGCAAAAAAATTGTAGATCTCCACAAGTCTGGTTCATCCTTGAGAGCAATTTCCAAACGCCTGAAGATACCACGTTCATCTGTACAAACAATAGTACGCAAGTATAAACATCATGGGACCACGCAGCCATCATACCGCTCAGGAAGGAGATGCGTTCTGTCTCCTAGAGATTAATATTACTTTGGTGCGAAAAGTGCAAATCAATCCCAGAACAACAGCAAGGGACCTTGTGAAGATGCTGGAGGAAACCGGTACAAAAGTATCTACAGTGGGGAAAAAAAGTATTTAGTCAGCCACCAATTGTGCAAGTTCTCCCACTTAAAAAGATGAGAGAGGCCTGTAATTTTCATCATAGGTACACGTCAACTATGACAGACAAAATGAGGAAAAAAAATCCAGAAAATCACATTGTAGGATTTTTAATGAATTTATTTGCAAATTATGGTGGAAAATAAGTATTTGGTCACCTACAAACAAGCAAGATTTCTGGCTCTCACAGACCTGTAACTTCTTCTTTAAGAGGCTCCTCTGTCCTCCACTCGTTACCTGTATTAATGGCACCTGTTTGAACTTGTTATCAGTATAAAAGACACCTGTCCACAACCTCAAACAGTCACACTCCAAACTCCACTATGGCCAAGACCAAAGAGCTGTCAAAGGACACCAGAAACAAAATTGTAGACCTGCACCAGGCTGGGAAGACTGAATCTGCAATAGGTAAGCAGCTTGGTTTGAAGAAATCAACTGTGGGAGAAATTATTAGGAAATGGAAGACATACAAGACCACTGATAATCTCCCTCGATCTGGGGCTCCACGCAAGATCTCACCCTGTGGGGTCAAAATGATCACAAGAACGGTGAGCAAAAATCCCAGAACCACACGGGGGGACCTAGTGAATGACCTGCAGAGAGCTGGGACCAAAGTAACAAAGCCTACCATCAGTAACACACTACGCTGCCAGGGACTCAAATCCTGCAGTACAAGACGTGTCCCCCTGCTTAAGCCAGTACATGTCCAGGCCCGTCTGAAGTTTGCTAGAGTGCATTTGGATGATCCAGAAGAGGATTGGGAGAATGTCAGATGAAACCAAAATAGAACTTTTTGGTAAAAACTCAACTCGTCGTGTTTGGAGGACAAAGAATGCTGAGTTGCATCCAAAGAACACCATACCTACTGTGAAGCATGGGGGTGGAAACATCATGCTTTGGGGCTGTTTTTCTGCAAAGGGACCAGGACGACTGATCCGTGTAAAGGAAAGAATGAATGGGGCCATGTATCATGAGATTTTGAGTGAAAACCTCCTTACATCAGCAAGGGCATTGAAGATGAAACGTGGCTGGGTCTTTCATCATGACAATGATCCCAAACACACCGCCCGGGCAACGAAGGAGTGGCTTCGTAAGAAGCATTTCAAGGTCCTGGAGTGGCCTATCCAGTCTCCAGATCTCAACCCCATAGAAAATTTTTGGCGGGAGTTGAAAGTCCGTATTGCCCAGCGACAGCCCCAAAACATCACTGCTCTAGAGGAGATCTGCATGGAGGAATGGGCCAAAATACCAGCAACAGTGTGTGAAAACCTTGTGAAGACTTACAGAAAACGTTTGACCTGTGTCATTGCCAACAAAGGGTATATAACAAAGTATTGAGAAACTTTTGTTATTGACCAAATACTTATTTTCCACCATAATTTGCAAATAAATTCATTAAAAATCCTACAATGTGATTTTCGGGATTTTTTTTCCTCATTTTCTCTGTCATAGTTGACGTGTACCTATGATGAAAATTACAGGCCTCTCTCATATTTTTAAGTGGGAGAACTTGCACAATTGGTGGCTGACTAAATACTTTTTTTCCCCACTGTATATCCACAGTAAAACGAGTCCTATATCGACATAACCTGAAAGGCCTCTCAGCAAGGAAGAAGCCACTGCTCCAAAACCGCCATAGAAAAGCCAGACTACGGTTTGCAACTGCACATTGGGACAGAGATCGTACTTTTTGGAGAAATGTCCTCTGGTCTGATGAAACAAAAATAGAACTGTTTGGCCATAATGACCATCGTTATGTTTGGAGGAAAAAGGGGCTGCTTGCAAGCCGAAGAACACCATCCCAACCGTGAAGCACGGGGGTGGCAGCATCATGCTGTGGGGGTGCTTTGCTGCAGGAGGGACTGGTGCACTTCACAAAATAGATGGCATCATGAGGAAGGAAAATTATGTGGATATATTGAAGCAACATCTCAAGACATCAGTCAGGAAGTTAAAGCTTGGTCACAAATGGGTCTTCCAAATGGACAATGACCCCAAGCATACTTCCAAAGTTGTGGCAAAATGGCTTAAGGACAACAAAGTCAAGGTATTGGAGTGGCCATCACAATGCCCTGACCTCCATCCTATAGAAAATGTGTGGGCAGAACTGAAAAAGCGTGTGCGAGCAAGGAGGCCTACAAACCTGACTCAGTTACACCAGCTCTGTTAGGAGGAATGGCCAAAATTCACCCAACTTATTGTGGGAAGCTTGTGGAAGGCTACCCGAAACGTTTGACCCAAGTTAAACAATTTAAAGGCAATGCTACAACATACTAATTGAGTGTAAACTTCTGACCCACTGGGAATGTGATGAAAGAAATAAAAGCTGAAATAAATAATTCTCTCTACTATTATTCTGACATTTCACATTCTTAAAATAAAGTGGTGATCCTAACTGACCTAATTCAGGGAATTTTTACTAGGATTAAATGTCAGGAATTGTGAAAAACTGAGTTTAAATGTATTTGGCTAAGGTGTATGTAAACTTCCGACTTCAACTGTATCTACGTGGCCCCATAAATCCTTGAGATATTTCGACCTCTGTCTGTATGATGAAAACTTCTCTCTCTCTCTCTCTCTCTCTCTCTCTCTCTCTCTCTCTCTCTCTCTCTCTCTCTCTCACTCTCTCTCTCTCTCTCTCTCTCTCCCTCCCTTCTACAAGAAATTAGCACCGTTGGCACGTCCTGTAGGATTACTTCCTTCTCGTCTCCCTCAGATGGACAGATGGTTGGAGGGACTGACTGGGGTAGGTTGTTGACCTGTCTGCCTCTACATCTTGACCTCAGCAGCCTGTACTTGTATATAAATATTTAATCAATTTTAGAAAAAGGCTGAAATGTAACAAAATGTCGAAAAAGTCAAGGGGTCTGAATTCTTTCCAAATGCACTGTATATCCCTTAGTTTACAACCTATGTATAATTGGGATCACACACACATAAAGACAGGTGCAATTAATCTATACATCTACAGTATATCTCTCTCTCTCTCTCTCTCTCTCTCTCTCTCTCTCTCTCTCTCTCTCTCTCTCTCTCTCTCTCTCTCTCTCTCTCTCTCTCTCTCTCTCTCTCTCTCTCTCTCTCTCTCTCTCTCTCTCTCTCTCTCACTCCCTCTCTCTCTCTCTCTCTCTCTCTCTCCCTCCCTTCTACAAGAAATTAGCACCGTTGGCACGTCCTGTAGGGTTACTTCTCGTCTCCCTCAGATGGACAGATGGATGGAGGGACTGACTGGGGGAGGTTGTTGACCTGTCTGCCTCTACATCTTGACCTCAGCAGCCTGTACTTGTATCAGGATCTATGAAATTCCATCTGGCCACTGGGTTCTACCTGGCCCTCAGCAAACACTGACTCTGATATGATCATAAGCCTGTCGCTGAAATGGCCCTGACAGCTCTCTGTGTGTTTTCTTTTCTTATGTATGTGTGTGAGTGCATACGGTGTGTGCTTGTGCGTGTGTATGTGGGTTTGTGCATGCGTACGTGTGCGTTTGTGTGGGTGTTTTTGTGTGTGCCCCTGTGTGTGTGTGTGTGTGTGTGTGTGTGTGTGTTTGTCTGTGTGTGTATGTGTGTGGTCTGCAGGCATGGGGTGACTGTTATCTCGCTGATGTCGGCCACTGGAGAGGTTTAGGCAGCTGCTGGGGCTCTGGCCAAAGATGTTCACACACACCACACACATACCTGCATGAGAAACAGCTACTGTATCTTGCACCTGCCAGTGTTGTCTGTCCTTGCACATACTGTTAATTTACCCTATATGGCTTCTGTATGGTTGTGCCATATGTAAGCACAAAACACACTGTTCTCTGTGCCTGTAAAATATATTATTCTCCATTAAATAGCTGGTTAAATAAAGTTGAAATATAAAGAATTAAAATACACTGTGGTTGGTTGCCCTACGGTTGCCCTGCATACCAGTCAACACCAGGCAGACTTAGTCCACCTCTGTGTACTGTTCGGTACATGTACTACATGGTGGTAGGTTGTTGGTACATTGTTGTATGGTTGTTGGTAGGTACGGTGTGTGCCAACGGATGTCTCCTTTGCTGTTGCTCTGTCTGTTGACGCAGATGTTGGGCTCTGAGGGCATGTTTCTAGATTCTAGAAGCGTTGGGAGGAGCTGGTGCTAACCGCTAATGGATCTTCACACACATGGTAACGCAGGAAGTGTTTTTCTAACAGGTTCCCTCTTTTCAAACCACAAACCTCCAACATCCAGCCAACCAGCCGGCTGCATATATTCACCCAGCTTGTTGCTTTTATCGCAGGTGTTCTTTAATGAGAGGGGTTTATTCACTAGCCCCGTCCTGAATGCAGCATCCGCAAGGCAATCACTGTTTATCTCTTTCTTCTGAAAGGATTGCATTCTGCCTCCCTTTGCCTGAGCACTTTGTATCATAAGTAAAATAAGCAACTGCATAATTATTTGATTTGCAATTCAGTGGCGACAGTTAGGGAAAACGCTCTTGCCAATGGCGGGAGACACTTTTCAGTTTGAGTCACGAAGCTTGAAAGGAACATTGGGGAAGTCTGTGAATGTCTAATAGGAAGAATAATGAAGAGAGTTTGAATATAATGTATAGGGTAGCCTATAGTTATGATAATAAGGGACTGACTGCATTAAATCAAGCCAATTCACTGCCCTATCACTCCCATGTGAATTGTATCAATCCCGTGTGATTTTCTACCCTTACAGCAAAAAACCTACCACCTCAATGGATATGGACAATGCAGCAATTACATATACAGTTAAAATATTAGTGAAATTCATGAAAATGACAGAAAATCTATTTCGGTTATCATAACAAAAGCCCTTCTTTTTGCTGAGTGCCTGGAATTCAGCGCTACTTCCGAACATTCGTTGCTTTGGCATTGAGCTCGATTGCTTCCTTTAACTAATGAGTGGTTACAGTCAGAGTTGGGGTAATTTTCTAGAGGAGAAGGCCAAAGAGATGCAAGTAGCTACTTCTGAAATAACAGAGGGAATTGTGGGCATATAGGGAGTCATTGAAGAGTTTTTTTTTGTGCGTTGTGTGATTCAATGGGGATAGACTAGTGCAATCGTTTTCTGAGTTTGTGATTCAATGTTGACAGACACTGGGTCGACATTCAACATCACAGCTCCCAAATAGATCCTTTATTGTTTAACAGACATCTGGAAACCTCCATTTGGCATTCTCCTGCTTTCCTCTACAAATATAAGTCCTCCTGTTTTTTATTGATCACAGTGGGTGTGTGTGCATGCTACCTCTTTTGCTTGGCAAATAAACACACACTCCAAGACTTAATTGATTCTGATGGCTCATTTTGACTAGAGTTAAACGAGATATCTGTTAGGACACTGGGAAATAGAAATACAACAAGAAACTCCAATAAGACGCCGGCCGGTTTGTTGTTTTCATTTGAGGATGTCCTGTGCTGATTCCACTGGCTGATTGGTTATGTCCTTTTACAGTGTGCAAGCTCATTTATCCGCCCTGCAAATAAAAAGCTATTTAGCTCTCGACTGGTCCCTCTGCCACAGCAATTTCGTAGGTGACACAAGCATAGGGCTCCATCAAAAACAAATCTATAAAGGCAAATAGACGGAGTGGGACCTGCTAGCCCAGTGTAATACAAATGGATGTGTGATAAGGCTCTCATCCCATCGTGCCATCAGGGTGTAAATGAGTTGTTGTGCTTTTCTGTCAGGCTCTGGTTTCACAGATTATGATTGTTTGTGTTGTAGCTATATTGAGTTTTTACTAACTGACCTGACAAGGAACAACTCGCAGGCTAGAACTAGGATCTGTTGTTTTTTCGGTCATGGCATGGTCTAGAAAAACTCCTGCCCCTATTTGAAGTGCAGTATGATATATTGGGTAAATATTCATACTGACATGTACAGTAATGGAAGTTATTATAGACTTTAAATTATTCTGTTGATGCAATTGAACCTATATTGCTCCCTCCAACATGATTTATTAACTCCTACTTATCACATTCTATAATTTTTCAATAACTCCTGGTCATGCTGACTGTTGAGCCAACGGATTTAGTACCAGCAGCCAAGCAGCAGTAAACATGTAGGTGTATAGGGCTAATTAGACCCTTTCTAAGTGGTACTCGTTTTCAACCACTAATTACACCATGCCAAAACCATGCCTTTGTTATGCCTGAGATTGAACCTTCCTCACTTCATTATGCAATCGTAAAACAAAGGCACGCACTTTTCAATTTTTTGGGTGAATAAATGATAGATAAACATAACCTGCGTGTGTGAACGACAAACACACGTCTCACTGAAAAGCCATCAGCGGCCGAACCACGACCTGTAATTCATGGCAATAAACCGATCCAGTTGGCGAGAAAATCCAATCAAACGCAATTACCGTCCACTTCTGGTGTTAGGAGAGGGAACACACACGCGCACACGCACGCACGCACGCACGCACGCACACACACACACACACACACACACACACACACACACACACACACACACACACACACAGCACTAGGCATGGTGATTTACTCTCCTAGTTGTACCTCATCAGGCACCATGTAGCCGACTAGCCGTTCCTCTTGGTTTTATGGACTTTTTCAGCGGTGGGCTGCACACTGGCGGGTATAACTTTTATGTTCCCTGAAATGGGATGCTGCTATCGCATCTGCTTGGATGGAAGGCCGCTCATTTCACTTTGGAATTCAAATGTCCCCGTATCACTTCTCCTTAACAATGACATCTTCAAAGCTGCGTCCTCAGACAGCCTTTACAGAGGAATATATTATGCACTTTTTCTCTTGCGATGTCAAGGCCGATGTAATAAATTGTGTTAGAAATGCAACCAAACTGTCTATCTGTTGTAAAAAGACCAGAGTGGATATTGTCCAGCTATGTGACAACAGTTCTTTAAAATGTCACTATGACGATCAGCATGCTGCTCCTCACAGCATTTGAATCTGATTTGAATCGGAGTCTGATCCATCTCGATGAGGTCTCGAGAGGAGAGGAGCGACGGAGACCTGCCCTTTAAACAGAAAAAAAGCTATCGCACATGGCTTGTCTTTTCCATTTGATATCTCAAGCACCAACTACTGACATTTGATGTGCATGAAACGCCGTCACTTACTAGCTATGCTCAGCCTAATAGCCTCTGTTTGGCAAAAGGAGTTGAGTTGTGCAGCAAATTGCCTGGGATATCCCCAAGTGTTCCCAGCAGCTCCATTGTGGACAGGAGAACTGAGAGCCATGTTTTGTCCCCCTCTCCACTGGTATTTTGCCTAATTAGGACCACTGAGGTCTGGGCACAGTGGAGCTGTATGACATGTTGGACTGCTCGGGGATCTAAGGCCCTCAGGTAACGATTCGGGAGATGATTATAGGATAAAAGAAAGAGAAGACAGCTCTGTTCACATGCTCAGGGATGACTCACTGTATGGAGACCTCACTAATGCAAGGGAGACTAGAGCAAAGGGAAACGAGAGCGAGACAGAGAAGGGAAAGAGGGATGTGGGAGAGAGATAAAGAGAGAAAGCGAAAAAGACTTCACCAGCGTGTCTCCAGAACGGTCCATTTGTTTCGTGGCAGTGAACCTGGAGAATGGTGATGATGTACTAATGAGTGTACTGCATGGTGTGTGCGTGTGCATCTATGTGTGTATACCATATGGGAAAGTGTGTTTGATGGTGGTGGGAGGAGAGCGGGGAGTGGAACAGTGTGATCTCACCGGATGTCATACCTGTCACACTCAGACACATTGGTAGAAACCGTATGGGGGGTGGAACCCCTGTTACAGTTTAGTCTCATGAACAGGCATTCAGCATGCTACATGTTTATTCCCACTCTGCTCCCTATCTCAAACCATCATATGCAACATAAATAACCCCTGTAGTTCCTCAGACACTCACCAACAACCAAAGTACATCTAGACATCTTCCTCAACAGCATAACCAACACCCATCCCCCCTCCCCAAAATGTTTACGTAAAATGAAATAGAGCTGAAGGTGAAGCCAAGCTGTGTTTCAGTTATCCGGTCTCGACGTCATTGTATTTTCCTTTTGATTTCTGCATAAAGAGGAAGTTGTATATAAATCATTCATTATCCGGCATGATCTGTATGTCTGCCTGTCTGTGTGTGCGCGTGTTTGAGTTTAGGCCCTTGTCTCTCTGTGCTGTCAGAAGCATGTGCTCTACTCAGACCCCCTCCACGCGGGCCCTGACCTGCAGCCTCAGCGCTGACGAACATTGATTGGCTGAATTAATTGTTGTTATCAGATGTTCCTGAAGGCCACTAACCCCTGTCTGTTTTCTCTAGGGCCAGATGGGAATAGGGGGATGATGCCTTTGTAGATCACACAGAGAGTGCAATCTGTGCTCAACACTCTCTCCCCTCAAAGGGCGGATTATAGGGAAGGTTCTGTGCCAGCCATGGACGTGTGCGGCTGCTATACGTAATTATATATTACAGCACACCAATGAATATTCTGTGTTTTATATCACTTGCACTTAAAGAGGCCTTAACAAAGGCTTCTAAACTGGCAGTGACTACAGGGCAAAACATTAGTGATGTTGCGTTTGATACCGGAGCTCTGAGGCATGCGTCGAAATCGCTAAGCAGCTATCTTCGAAGCAGTGTGCCGATGCGTGTATCACTTTATCAGAAGTACGTTGTCAATGACGGTTTGAACATGTTCTTTTTCAAACCGTGTGTTGCAAAAAGCGAGACCCCACTGATTTCGCAGTGGTTCCGGTGCTTTTTTCTATTCCAAGCTGCTATCATACACCAACCTCAACTGGACACCATACTTACAAATATAGTTAGGATTTTGTATAAAAAAACGTTAATCTGAGCGGTAGTTTAGCAGATAGAGTAGGGAATTATGGCACATTGAGGGTATGAGGTCAACTCCTGTTGGAGGCACACTATTTTAAGAATTGTTCTCTCTGCACTTTTGTTCAAATAATTTGTTTTGTTTAGTATAAGCTGCTGTCTTAAGAATCCTAAATAATGCCATAGATTCCGTTTTTTTTTTAATAGTCAACTTGAAGGCAAAAAAGGGAAGCATGATGAAAGATGCCAACCTGGTATTCCAACTCATTATAAGCTACTAAAGCCAACGACTTACCGCTGCTGTGTTATTAAAACAATGGAGAAAAAATACCTCTATCTGATAATCACACGCTGCTATTTATTGTTGACTAGCAGATGTCACTTATGTGCATTGTGAACAGATAATGAAGCTCAGAGTAATTAATCGTTTTTCGGCACAATGTGGTGAAAGCGCCAAAGCCTTCAGAAAGCGTCGGTTTCCCATCATTACAATACTAATCAAAAGGACATGGCTTAACACTCAACCAGTAAAGGTTTGAGACTTGCTGCCACTCTGATCTGTCCCCAACACGCATTAAATGGTTAGAAACCTACTACCACATTTCATTAACGGGTGAAACAAATAGAGCCTCTTATAAGGCACACCTCAAAATGTGTTAGTGAAAAAATATATATTGTATGGTGTTGTATTCTGTGGGGTACACTGAATTACAGTAAATTACTGGCAGCACAGTAGCCAGTAGGTTACTATAGATTTACAGGACAACGTTTTTACATTACAAAAAGACGGTATGGTACCGTATTCTGTGGGGTACAGCATTCTCACTAATGGGTGCAACACATAAACACTGTTAGCAATTGCTGTAATTTTATTACAATACAATTTAACAATAAAGTACTGTATTGCAGTTTTGCTGTATATTTACTACAGCATTCTGTAAATTATGGTGCATTGTGGAAAAAGAGTCACTGGCTCATTAACATATTTCGAGGCATGCCCAGAGTGGCAGCAAGTCTTAAACCTTTACCGGTTGAGGGTTTTGCCAAGTCCTTTTGATCTGTTTTGCCCTGTAATCACAGCCATTTTGGAAGACTTTGTTAAGGCCTCGGGAAATGCAAGTGATATAAAACACAAAATATGAATAAATATGCTGTAATATAGTAATACCTATCAGCCAATCTGCTTGCACCAATCCCATATAAAATACTGTAAATTACCAATATTACAATAGAATTTACTTTCTTACTGTATAGTAGGCTAATTTTACAGTACTGTTGCTCTGATATTACAGTAACTTAGAGGAAGCTGGTGGTAAGTTACTGTGAATATTACAGTAAAATACATCAAAGGGTATCTTGTGATAGACACAAAATACCTTGAAGACCAATGTATCCTTAACTACAACAACATTCTCAGTAACGGTTACAGAAACGTTTTACTTGTTATGACTGTGATATGTTTATTTTTTTTACCAGTCTTAGTTTAATGCACTGACTGTAACTCGCTCTGGACAAAAGCATCTGCTAAATTACCAACATTTACTAAATTTACACTTGCAATGAGCTCCGCCCTCAAACTATTTGTATTTTGATCAAACATAGCCTTGTTTAGGGGAGGAGCTCATTAGAATAATACCCAGCAGTGTGCTTTGAAGTGTTCATTTTTACATTTACATTTTGGTCATTTAGCAGATGCTCTTATCCAGAGCGAATTACATTCAGTGCATTAAACTAAGATAGATAAGCAAGAACATATCCAAGTCAAATCAAGTTATACGATTATGTTACCGTTACCGAGAATGTTGTTGTAGTTCAGTGCAAGTTTATTTTTGTGTTAGAAAATACATAATACATTAATTCTAATTAAACTGTTACAAAATACATGAATTGTACATCAGGCTAGTGAAATACAAATGACAAAATAGGTATTGAACCTACTGAAACACCTATATCAAATACATGTATCAGAAATACTGCCCATTGATGGTTGGCACTAGCTGCCTGCACTGTACATCTGCAATAGTGTATTAACGACTGGGCTTCCAGTAATGCAATGTCAATTCTAGAAATACAGCATGTTGCTGTAGTCTTGTGTTTCAGTAAAGCTCCTGTAAATCTACAGGAATTTACTGGCTTCTGTGCTGCCAGTATTTTACTATACATTTACAGTAATATACTGGGTACTGTGATACCAGTAATTTTCTTTAAAATGTCAGTAATGTTTTTACAGTGAAGGTTCCTATAGATTGTAGTGGTGCAGATAGATGTTGATTAGGAAAGGAAGTGGTATGAAAGTTATGCCCATACAGTACATTGATACAGGACATTTATATGCATCCACACAGTGTTGACTGCCTGATTATATGTTTTTGCAGTGTGTGTGGGTGCATGCAACACATGCAAGCAACACCTCAGATTACAGATACTAAAAACTAGATGACTACTTATTGGATTGCTTTTAAATTTAGAAAGGATGTTTACGGAAAAAATACATGACACCTTTTTGTTTTCTCAATGACATTCAATTCAGCATTGAAAAAAGGCGCAAATTTAAGTTTGTTCCACCTGAGCGAGTCTGACCACTATGATGACACACCAAATGTGTTTGATGGTTCCTTTTTGTCTTCTTCTAATGCATCTTAAGGGGAAAATAATCCAAAACAATTTTGGACAGCTAACTAGTAACTGTAACGGTGTGGATGTGTATGCCTGTGTGTATGTCAGTGTGTCTGTGTATGTGTGCATGAGTGTCTGTGGGCACCAGCCTCTCACACATACAGTGCATTCAGAAAGTATTCAGACCCCTTGACTTTTTCCACATTTTGTTACGCTACAGCCTTATTCTAAAATGAAAAATTCATCAAATAAATCCTCATCAATCTACACACAATACCCCATAATGACAAAGCATGTTTGCAAATGTATTAAAATTAAAAGTATTCAGACCCTTTACTCAGTATTTTGTTGAAGCACCTTTTGCAGCAATTACAGCCTCGAGTGTTCTTGGGTATGACGCTACAAGCTTAGCACACCTGTATTTGGGGATTTTCTTCCAATCTTTTTATTTTTATTTTTAAAAATTAATTTAACCTTTATTTAACTAGGCAAGTCAGTTAAGAACAAATTCTTATTTACAATGACGGCCTACACCGGCCAAACCCAGACGACGCTGGGCCAATTGTGTGCCGCCCTATGGGACTCCCAATCACGGCCGGTTGGAGGGGCACAGCATTTTTTCAGGTCTCTCCAGAGATGTTAGATCGGGTTCAAGTCCGGACTCTGGCTGGGCCACTCAAAGACATTCAGAGACTTGTCTCAAAGCCACTCCTGCGTTGTCCTGACGGAAGGTGAACCTTCACCCCAGTCTGAGGTGCTGAGCACAAAGGAGCAGGATCCCGCTGTAATATGCTCCGTTCATCTTTCCCTCGATCCTGACTAGTCTCCTAGTCCCTGCCGCTGAAAAACATTCTCACAGTAATAATATAATAATAATATGCATTACAAGCACCGTGCTCTACCAGCTGAGCTACAGAGGACCACAGTATGATGCTGCCACCACCATGCTTCACCGTAGGGATGGTGCCAGGTTTCCTTCAGACGTGACGCTTGGCATTCAGGCCAAAGAGTTCAATCTTGGTTTCATCAGACCAGAGAATCTTGTTTCTCATGGTCTGAGAGTCCTTTAGGTGCCTTTTGGCAAACTCCAAGCGGGATGTGCCTTTTACTGAGGACTGGCTTCCGTTTAGCCACTCTACCATAAAGGCCTGATTGGTGTTGTGCTGCAGAGATGGTTGTTCTTCTGGAAGGTCCTCCCATCTCCACAGAGGAACTCTGGAGCTCTGTCAGAGTGACCATCAGGTTCTTGGGCACCTCCCTGACCAAGGCCATTCTCCCCAAATTGCTCAGTTTGGCCGGGCGGCCAGCTCTAGGAAGAGTCTTGGTGGAGCCCGCTGTGTTCTTGGGCACCTTCAATGTGGCAGACATTTTTTGGTACCCTTCCCCAGATCTGTGCCTCGACACAATCCTGTCTCGGAGCTCTACAGACAATTCCTTTGACCTCAAGGCTTGTTTTTTGTTCTGACATGCACTGTCAACTGTGGGACCTTATATAGACAGGTGTGTGCCTTTCCAAATCATGTCCAATCAATTGAATTTACCACAGGTGGACTCCAATTAAGGTGGACTCCAATCTCAAGGATGATCAATGGAAACAGGATGCACCTGAGCTCAATTTTGAGTCTCATAGCAAAGCGTCTGAATACTTATGTAAATAAGGTATTTCTGTTTGTATTTTTAATACATTTGCAAACATTTCTAAAAACCTGTTTTCACTTTGTCATAATAGGGTATTGTGTGTAGACTGATGAGGAAAACAAATATTTAATCAATTTTAGAAAAAGGCTGAAATGTAACAAAATGTGGAAAAAGTCAAGGGGTCTGAATTCTTTCCAAATGCACTGTATATCCCTTAGTTTACAACCTATGTATAATTGGGATCACACACACATAAAGATAGGTGCAATTAATCTATAAATCTACAGTATATATCTCTCTCTCTCTCTCTCTCGCTCGCTCGCTCTCTCTCTCTCTCTCTCTCTCTCTCTCTCTCTCTCTCTCTCTCTCTCTCTCTCTCTCTCTCTCTCTCTCTCTCTCTCTCTCTCTCTCTCACACACCCTGTCGTTTTCCCTCTGTCCACTCCCTGCACATCCTCCAAGGACACGCCGGTCAGTGGTGATGGCTTTACTGCCAAAGTTATCACAGCCCCATCCCGGCTGCCTGCGAGCCTCTGTTCACTATATTAACTGTGTAATTAGTGAGTCACTGCCGGCCTGGCCCACCGGTCACCCCCAGGTCTCCCGAGTTAAAGGGGAAGGTTGACAGACATGTACCGTGCTTTGTCCCACTCCGAACAGGGAGAGTGAATGAGTGAGTGTGTGTATGCGTGCGTGCGCGCCATGTGTGTGTGCGTTTGTGTGAGAGATGGGAGTAAAGACTGACAGCTCGTTTAATCCCTTTATGAATACCTCGTGGTGGAATATCTATCCGAAGATGCTTCAGGCTTTTTCCCTGTGGAGGACAGAACACAGCAGAGCAGAGGCCCCAGGGATATGTTTCATTCAGCAATGCCAACTTTTGTCCTCCACAAACTGAATGCATGCATTTTGGTAAAGAAGTTTTGTCCTATTTCCTGCTAGCTCAGCAATGCAGAATAGGAATGATTTGTGGATTCATTTCAACATACTGCATCATGTAGATGTAGGGTGAACCATGAAAAACAACAGGGTGAATATCTTTGTCAGTGTGCTTCTGCTTGTTGGGTTAGTGAGACATACCTAGTCCCACTTGAATGGTGGAGAAAGAGAGACCCTCTCAAGGAGTAGAGGGTCTTCCCACTAACATTTATTTGATAATCAGATGAGATATGTGAATATTTTTTTCAAACCCTTATTTTAACGGTGAAGTTGACTGAGAACACATTCTCATTTACAGCAACGACCCAGTGAATAGTTACAAGGGGTAGAATGAGCCAATTCGAAGCTGGGGATGATTAGGTGGCCATTATGGTATATATATATATATATATATATATATATATATATATATATATATATATATATATATATATATATATATATATATATACAGTGGGGGAAAAAAGTATTTAGTCAGCCACCAATTGTGCAAGTTCTCCCACTTAAAAAGATGAGAGAGGCCTGTAATTTTCATCATAGGTACACGTCAACTATGACAGACAAATTGTGGAAAAAATATCCAGAAAATCACATTGTAGGATTTTTTATGAATTTATTTGCAACTTATGGTGGAAAATAAGTATTTGGTCACCTACAAACAAGCAAGATTTCTGGCTCTCACAGACCTGTAACTTCTTCTTTAAGAGGCTCCTCTGTCCTCCACTCGTTACCTGTATTAATGGCACCTGTTTGAACTTGTTATCAGTATAAAAGACACCTGTCCACAACCTCAAACAGTCACACTCCAAACTCCACTATGGCCAAGACCAAAGAGCCGTCAAAGGACACCAGAAACAAAATTGTAGACCTGCACCAGGCTGGGAAGACTGAATCTGCAATAGTTAAGCAGCTTGGTTTGAAGAAATCAACTGTGGGAGCAATTATTAGGAAATGGAAGACATACAAGACCACTGATAATCTCCCTCGATCTGGGGCTCCATGCAAGATCTCACCCCGTGGGGTCAAAATGATCACAAGAACGGTGAGCAAAAATCCCAGAACCACACGGGGGGACCTAGTGAATGAGAGCTGGGACCAAAGTAACAAAGCCTTCCATCAGTAACACACTACGCCGCCAGGGACTCAAATCCTGCAGTGCCAGATGTGTCCCCCTGCTTAAGCCAGTACATGTCCAGGCCCGTCTGAAGTTTGCTAGAGTGCATTTGGATGATCCAGAAGAGGATTGGGAGAATGTAATATGGTCAGATGAAACCAAAATATAACTTTTTGGTAAAAACTCAACTCGTCGTGTTTGGAGGACAAAGAATGCTGAGTTGCATCCAAAGAACACCATACCTACTGTGAAGCATGGGGGTGAAAACATCATGCTTTGGGGCAGTTTTTCTGCAAAGGGACCAGGACGACTGATCCGTGTAAAGGAAAGAATGAATGGGGCCATGTATCGTGAGATTTTGAGTGAAAACCTCCTTCCATCAGCAAGGGCATTGAAGATGAAACGTGGCTGGGTCTTTCAGCATGACAATGATCCCAAACACACCGCCCGGGCAACGAAGGAGTGGCTTCGTAAGAAGCATTTCAAGGTCCTGGAGTGACCTAGCCAGTCTCCAGATCTCAACCCCATAGAAAATCTTTGGAGGGAGTTGAAAGTCCGTGTTGCCCAGCGACAGCCCCAAAACATCACTGCTCTAGAGGAGATCTGCATGGAGGAATGGGCCAAAATACCAGCAACAGTGTGTGAAAACCTTGTGAAGACTTACAGAAAATGTTTGACTTGTGTCATTGCCAACAAAGGGTATATAACAAAGTATTGAGAAACTTTTGTTATTGACCAAATACTTATTTTCCACCATAATTTGCAAATAAATTCATTAAAAATACTACAGTGTGATTTTCTGGATTTTTTTTCCTCATTTTGTCTGTCATAGTTGACGTGTACCTATGATGAAAATTACAGGCCTCTCCCATCTTTTTAAGTGGGAGAACTTGCACAATTGGTGGCTGACTAAATACTTTTTTCCCCCCACTGTATATATATATATATATATTTTAAGCTTTATTTAACCAGGAAAAGCACATTGAGCCCCAGAGTCTCTTTTTCAAGTAACAATCAATACATTTCAGAATTAAAACATACATCTATACAATACAATTCAACTATATGATCCAGCCCATTAAAATGTTACATTCATTCAGTGGCACTAACATATCTAGATGAAGCATGGATTGTAGACTATTCCATGCCTCTGGTGCATAAGACTAGAAAGCAGTCTTGCCTAATACTTTAAATGTCCTGTGGACAGTAGCAATCACGTAGCAGACCGGGTATGGTAACTGCTAGTGGTGATGTAGCCAGGACACCAGGGTTAACACCCCTACTCTTACGATAAGTGCCATGGGATTTTAGTGGCCACAGAGAGTCAGGACACCCGTCCGTTTAACGTCCCATCCGAAAGATGGCAACCTATACAGGGCAATGTCCCCAATCACTGCCCTGGGGCATTGGAATACATACATTTTTTAGACCAGAGAAAATAGTTCCTCCTACTGTCCGTCCAACACCACTTCCAGCAGCATCTGGTCTCCCATCCAGGGACCAACCAGGACCAACCCTGCTTAGGTTCAGAGGCAAGACAGCAGTGGGATGCAGGGTAGAGATTAGGGTTGGAAAAATCCGGTCACTTCACCCCCAAAATCCGGTCACTTTCCCCAAAATCCCTGAATCAGGAGGGAGTAAGCAGGAAATTCATCCAGCCAGGTTCTCTGGAAGATCTGGGAATTTTGGGAAAGTTACCACGCTTTTGTAACACTACTGGAGATAGAGAAACACACCATGATTCCATATGGTATGCTATATGTATTCTATATGTGCCCAATTGCTTTGAAACAAAGGTACATACAGCTTTGTTAAAGTACATGCTGAACCTTTTCTTCACCTGTAGGTCCACTACCTAATCCTTCACAGCAACACGTTTCTGACAGGGCCAATTTATCGCATGTGATTTATGATAAAAAAGCTGAAGACCACATCAGGTCGTAGACTAGTGAAGGATGAAAGGTTGCAGGAGGTGTACAGAAACACATGCAGATGGGACGTGTGTAGAAGATTGACTTACTCACCAGCTCACACCATCAGTCCGCAAAGCACACACTACTTCCCTATTCTCCTATCCTTTACATACACAGCATGACAAAACTAATGTTCTGCTTTTATTTGCTTTCTCCTACTGCCGGACAGGAAATAGTCAGGGGAGATAGGAATGCTGCTTTGTTTGCCGCTTTTCAAAGGAAACAACCCCACACACGATCTCACACAGTGGCAACCAAACAGTGGGATGTTTGTTGGTTAGTGTGCTTTTCATTGTTATTTATGCTGTTTGTCCAGGGTGGTCTGAGTGTCCGTAAAGGACTGGTGATGGCTAATGGCATGATGTTGCCTGTACTCTTCCCTGTCACCAGCCCGTAGATCAGCCCCTCCATTAGATCAGCGGCCCAATCCCACAGCTGCCTGGCGTTACCTGGGGACGGGTAATTGCTCTGCAGGAGACCGCCCTCTCTTCACGCCTCATTAAGCCATTCGCCACGGTTTGAAACCCTCTAACTTTCCCTTATAATATATGCCATTTAGCCAACGCTTTTATCCAAAGTGACTTACAGTCATGCATGCATGTATTTGTATGTATGGGTGGCTGCAGGAATCAAACCCACAATCCTGGCATTGTAAGCGCCATGCTCTACCAACTGAGCAATACAGGTTTCAGTCACATCTTTGGTTACATTTGTGTGGGTCAACCAAAAACACACTAATGATTGGCTGACAAATAGTGCCTCCCACTAGCCAGGCGATGGCTGCATGGTGCAGTTGGTGAAAAGTAACTGCAGTTACTTGAAGGCGACTTCACCAAACTGCATGACCTTTGATCACATGGTTTTTGTAAAGTTCATGAAGTAGATATGTAGGTGCAAGTCAAACAATTTTTATCCCCATAATGCAAGAAACTTTGAAAGGCGGTGACCAACAGTGATCACTGACTAGACAAAATCGATACGCTCGAACACGCCCAGAGACAGGACCAGTGAGACACTGCACATGGAGCCAAGACTGGTATGTAGCTGTGTTATACAGGCTCAGGAGAGCCGGTCTTCTCCCCCCTGCTCACCTCCTCCCCCTGAGAGAAAAGGGGGAGACGGTGAGACGGTTCTTCTCAGCAGGATGGAAAAACGTGTGTGTGTGTGTCAGTGGCGGTCAGTGTCGTTTATGATGAGGGAGGATTATTTATTTATTTTCATAAGCATGGCCTTATTTCTGTTACAGCATGTTGAATGACTGTCATTCATATTCCATTCACCCAGTTCAATGTAACATCGATAGGTTTAGGCTACTACATGATATTTGAATTTTCCCATCATGAGGTTGCTACAACCTAGCCTATGAATGAAAGTTTACAACGTAGGTACACACAGGTCTGAGAGAAAAAATTGAGATGACAGACAGTGACACATGGACAAACAGTGACACATTCAATACCGCCTTGCACACTCTTGCCTGCATCTAGATGATCTAGTCCAACAGTAACAAACGAGAGTTTCTATTGGACAAATTCAGGTATTGTTATCCCTGTTTCGTTTGCTTCCGTTTAATAAATGTTTTTCAACAGAATCGGCAGGATGAATACACCCCTGATCACTCATAAACACAGTTCCCTTTCACAGTTCACCTCTATGCACTCTCCTCCTCTCACCTTTTCCCTTAGTTTTTTTTTTTGCGCTGTATGTGACCAGGCGAAAAAACCTTTCCAAGCTAAACCATGTCATAACCTCTACACACAGCCTACACCGTTGTCCCCATATTAGCTAAAGTAACGTCCTAGTCAACATAGCTAAAATGTGTTGAAAACTGTTCAACTATTGTCTTTCTCTCTCTTTGAGTCAACTACTCACCACATTTTATGCACTGCAGTGCTAGCTAGCTGTAGCTTATGCTTTCAGTACTAGATTCATTCTCTGATCCTTCGATTGGGTGGACAACATGTCAGTTCATGCTGTAAGAGCTTGATAGGTTGGAGGACGTCCTCCGGAAGTTGTCATAATTACTGTGTAAGTCTGTGGAATGGGATGAGAAGCAAGAGCCTCCTAGGTTTTGTATGAAGTCAATGTACCAAGAGGAGGACGGAAGCTAGCTGTCCTCCGGCTACACCATGGTGCTACCCTACAGAGTGCTGCTGAGGCTACTGTAGACCTTCATTGCAAAACAGTTTGTTTTAATCAATTATTTGTGACGTGAATATCTTTAGCATAGTTTTATCTAAAAAGGATAACTTTTTCAATGTTTCACCATTTTTATTTTTATGAAATTCACTCAGGAGGATGGTCCTCCTCTTCCTCCTCTGAGGAGCCTCCACTTGTGTTTGTGTGTGTACTTGTGCTCGTGCTTCCACTGTTGTCAATGGCACCTCCCTCCACACATATTTCAGACTGTGAAATATTTCTGAAAGTCATATTTCAAACTGCGTTGTTGAGAACGTTTTGCTCAATTCTACACCTCATTGTTGTACTATACACAACATGACTGTGCAATGTCTTCCGTTTTGGATGTTAGGCGACAATAATGCTCAATAGAATAGATATATTGCAGACAATGGTATGTGAATTCTAAAGGACTGTCAAAGGACTTTAGCTACATGAGCTGGCAGTGTTGGAAGCTGTGGATTATTCTCTCTCTCTCTCTCTCTCTCTCTCTCTCTCTCTCTCTCTCTCTGGCAGAGATAAAGAAGTTACGCAGATTGTATAGATGGAATGCCTAGACAAGTGTATGCATAATGTTCATTGCTCATGGAAAATGCATATACCATGGATAACTAATGCATGCTTGTACCAGGGTTATATTCAATATAAGCCTGTCGAACTGAACTGTCTCGATCCCCCTCTGAACGCATGCAATTAATTCAAATTCATCTCATGAATAAATGAGTACTTTGAGGGGTTTAAACCACTGTTCAATAATTGAATCATATTTCCTCTCTTCCAATAACATGCCAATTTCTTGAGGCTGTATGTTATGGGTTATTGTGTTGCAGGAAAGATGTGGTCTGTGTGTGGATGCGTGCCTGTGTGTGTCTGTGTGTCTTTGTGTCTGTGTGCATGTGTGTGTGTCTCCATCCCTCCTGGTAACTAGAGTCAGTGAGAGGATCCATATGGCTGGGAAGGATCTCAGAGCCACAGAGCCGGTGCCTGTGATTTGTGGGACAACTGAGAAATGATTTCCTGACGAATGAGCTCCCCCGAAAGGCCCCATATCTGCTAATAATCGTAAAATCATAGCGCAATCAGCATTGGAGTGTGGACAGCTCCAATTCAGGTGCCTCTCTCAAGAAACAAATCTACTCTCCAGACAGGATGGGGGGGGGGCTATTCTGTTTCTACTGCCCAGACATTTTTCCACATAAATATCCCTGAGGTACTGATAACGAAGCATATAATTGCATAATGTGTTATTTTCTAATGCTAATGTTGGAGGGAGGCAGGAAGAGAGAATTTTCTCTCAGGGATACAGCTCGATGTGACCTGTAAGCACTCTTTCAGTAATTAAACAGATCTGCATGACAAGAACACCGCCACACACACACACACACACACACACCACCGCACTGGAGAGTTGTTAAATAAAATATATACATGCATAGGTAACTTTATGCCTCTGGTGTTTATCGTAGATGAGGCATCGTAAAGGTACAACATCTCCTCTCTCTCTATCCCGCTCTTTCTTTCCCTCTATCTCTCTCTCTCCGTCTCTCTCTTATTAGCTATCTATATTTGATATTCCCCTCTTCTTTTCTTCTTGCTTCCCCTCTTCACTCCTCCGGTAGCATTATTCTCATTACCACTGAATAATAACTGTTTCCCCAAGGTGTGTTCTGTTCTGCCACTGCTGGGGTTTGTCCTTGTGCTGTAAGGATACGAACAGGAGACAAGATAGTAGGGTCACCCACAGGTGGGTTACCAGGCGTTAGGGAGAGGGGGAAGGGAGGGAGGAATGGAGAGGAGTGGGCGAGCGCAACAGAAGTGGGCCAGTGGCAGAGAGAGGGAGAGAATGGGAATGGAGAGAGGTGGCGGAGGACACCTATTATTTATGCTTGGGGAGTTCTCTCTCTCCAGGCTACCCTCTGATACAGTACGGGGGATGGGGAATAGGAGTTTGTCATTATTCCATACAGTACAGCAGGGCTTATACTGTAAGGGTTCCCACACTTTCCCATAGCCCCACAGTACACGTTGATCTCCCAGTGTGGCCTGGTCCTACATATCACCAGGTCGTTTTGCTGGTTGGCCACACAGTGCAAAACCAGGAGAGGGACCAGAGCAGGCCAGGGGAAATCTATCAACACAGGGGAAATAAAGTGTTGACAGTCAAATACAGGAGTCAGGTGCAGAGGCTTTACAGTAGCTGCACCATAGAGTACTGTGCCTCTGTAAAGCACATAGGATGGCATGATCATGCATTCATTACTTCTGGTTATGCATCAGCATGGGCTAAAACAGACTCTCATAGCAGGATTTGAATGCCCACGCCTGGTCAGACTGGTCACAATGGGCGGATCTAACTGTAAAAAAGACCATCCTGCTCTACTCCTCTCTATCTACATTTCCCTCCCTTCAGTTTCCCTTGAGTCCCGTTAGTTTGGCTGTTCAGCCTACCTTAGTTATCCCTCACCCATCATGGTCCTGCCATTCACAACCAATCAGAGCACTTGGAAAGGCACATCTGGACACTGCACCCACCCACTCAGGTCAGAGTGTTATCGTTGTCTAAAGAAAGAAGACACACATCTCTGAGGACTATTTTTATTGTGGACAGTAACAAGAATACCTGAATGTGAACCACAATTCATTCGGAGTAACACAAGTACTATTCCATCAAGATTCACTCCCAGTCAAGATTCATGTTATATGACAAAAAGTGTGTGCTTAATGTGTGTTGGGGAAAAGGAAAAGGTAATAAAACCCTGAAAAGAGAAGCATCAGCATTGTTCTTACCGGACGTCCTGTGGAGGGTCACAACCCAAATCACAGTCAGCATAATTGTACTAGCGGGTGAGGGCATTCACAGCCGACCGCTCAGACGGGTGAGGGCATACCAGCCAAACATTTGTATACTAACAGTATTGATGACTGTCTTACTGTTTACTGTGAACACAGCAGGAGGTAATCTACAGCTCTGTTACCTGCGGTGTGTGTGTACACTTTTTATGACTAATCTAACATACACATGTGGGGGGGGGGGGGGTAGACTGTGTATGTGTGTGTGTGTGTGTGTGTGTGCATACTCAAGGTGTGTGCACCTGTGTGTTTGTATTTGTCAGGGGCAGGGTGATGTGATGTACTCGCTGAGCGATGTAATGGTGGCTGTTTTGCGGTTGTGTGCCCCTGTCATCCTACATTACCCATAATTACACCTTACAAAAGACAGCACTCAGACCGGGCTGAGTCTCTTGGGACATGGAGGCAGTGTATAAAAATGCAGCCTGTGTAGAGCTCCTTATTTCCCCTCCTCTTCCAGTCTCTCTCTCGCTCCCTCCCCTCTCTCTCTCTCTCTCTCTCTCTCTCTCTCTCTCTCTCTCTCTCTCTCTCTCATGTGCTCTCCCCCTCTCCTCTCTCTCCCTATCTCTCCCCTCTCTCTCTCGCTCTCTCCTTTCTCTCTCTCTCTCTCTCTCTCTCTCTCTCTCTCTCTCTCTCTCCTCTCTATCTGTGTTTGATGCTTTATCTTGTTAATTTTTTTGCATTAAGAAAATTCATACATTTGATTCCAACTTACATTCCAAGGTGACCCAGGAGGTATGTGTTTGTTCAGTGAGAGGCAGACAGAAAGTGTTGGATGCAAAGGGTTCACTGTAATGATCTATGGCACTACAAACCCACTCTTATTTGTTTGTACTATAAAGAAGAAAAAAAAACGGTTTTTTTCTATAAAAGGTTATAGGAAAAATAACGACATCATACAGATTGTGATTATACAACGATGATATGTTTAACAAGACATCATACAGACTGTGATTATACAACGATGATGTGTTTCTTCAGAGTCTCATTCTCAGTCTTACACTCTGAGTTACTGCCTCTTCTGAGCATGTGCAGTGTGGTTGCTCCAGCGAGCTGTGTCGGTAACCTAATTTGGTTGATAGTGGTCCAGCCACACATTCATGGGGCTCTTCAGAGGTGCTTATCGTATTTGCAAATATGAATACTATTATAGTATCCTTGTCAGTACAAGCATACATCGCTTTTATACTGATTAAAAGGCGAGTCTAGGCAAGCTGTTGCCTAGTCATTTGAAATGACATTTTCAAATTAATCCAATGCATGTGTTTGAATCAAAGGGGCCAAATGTAAGTGAAATTGGCTATACTTTGAGTGATAGGACAGAGCAAAGCTACGCAGTTTTTTTGCCACTTTGTTATTCTGCATACAAATGATTGCTTAGCACGACCCGGAGCATAAATAGATTGCTGTGCAGTTGACAACAGCCAGAGAGGGCCTATCTCACACACCTGATGTGCATGTTATACACAGTCTTTCATTCATACAGGGATCCAAAGGCACTTTATAATTATTGGGCGGATTATGAAAACCTCATAGATGTGCAGAACACAGAACCCTAAAGTATAGCTGGGTGATGAATGGAGACCATATTGCACCAGTATGCCTCATCATATTTTGGTGCAGAGCAGAGAGTTCACTGCCAATTTTTCCTGACCTCCTTTTGATAAATGTCACAAGACCCCTGTGTCTCTGTGCACTCCATTGGCCTCTACCAGAACCTTGGAAATGCTGCAGTTTTCTGAGCCATAAACAATGATATTGCCCTCTGCTACAGGCTAGATGGTAGGCCTACTGTAACATATAAGTGCTCCTCTTATGGACCAATTAAACTGTCTGTCAGTCTGCACTCCTCATTCTGCTTTTGATTTCAAAGAGGTGAAAAATGTAATACTTGACAGTCATGTTAGGGGATAAGAAATCACCAGGGAGAAAAACCTTACACGGCTGAAAGCTGCATGGTTGGCAGTGGCGCTCTCTCTCACTATCTCTCTCCCTCTATATCTCTCTAGTAGCGGTGTGGGGTTAATATCACTGAGGAAGCCAAGCTAAGCCAGTAAAAAAGCCATATTACAACCTACAGTTGAAGTCTGAAGTTTACATTCACCTTAGCCAAATACATAGAGTTGAAGTCGGAAGTTTACATACACTTAGGTTCGAGTCATTAAAACTTATTTTTCAACCACTCCACAAATTTCTTGTTAACAAACTATAGTTTTGGCAAGTCGGTTAGAACATCTACTTTGTGAATGACACAAGTAATTTTTCCAACAATTGTTTACAGACAGACTATTTCACTTATAATTCACTGTATCACAATTCCAGTGGGTCAGAAGTTTACATACACTAAGTTGACTATGCCTTTAAACAGCTTGGAAAATTCCAGAAAATGATGTCATGGCTTTAGAAGCTTCTGATAGGCTAATTGACATAATTTGAGACAATTGGAGGTGTACCTGTGGATGTATTTCAAGGCCTACCTTCAAACTCAGTGCCTCTTTGCTTGACATCATGGGAAAATCAAAAGAAATCAGCCAAGACCTCAGAAAAAAAATTGTAGACCTCCACAAATCTGGTTCATCCTCGGGAGCAATTTCCAAACACCTGAAGGTACCACGTTCATCTGTACAAACAATAGTACGCAAGTATAAACACCATGGGACCACGCAGCCGTCATACCGCTCAGGAAGGAGACGCGTTCTGTCTCCTAGAGATTAACGTACTTTGGTGCGAAAAGTGCAAATCAATCCCAGAACAACAGCAAAGGACCTCGTGAAGATGCTGGAGGAAACAGGTACAAAAGTATCTATATCCACAGTAAAACGAGTCCTATATCGACATAACCTGAAAGGCCGCTCAGCAAGGAAGAAGCCACTGCTCCAAAACCGCCATAAAAAAGCCAGACTACAGTTTGCAACTGCACATGGGGACGAAGATCATACTTTTTGGCGAAATGTCCTCTGGTCTGATGAAACAAAAATAGAACTGTTTGGCCATAATGACCATTGTTATGTTTGGAGGAAAAAGGGGGTTGCTTGCAAGCCAAAGAACACCATCCCAACCTTGAAGCACTGGGGTGGCAGCATCATGCTGTGGGGGTGCTTTGCTGCAGGAGGGACTGGTGCACTTCACAAAATAGATGGCATCATGAGGAAGGAAAATTATTTCTGTAGTTGTTGACATTGGAGGGATCGAGTGTAGGTTTTTTGAGGAGGGGTGCAAATCTCGCCCTCTTGAAGACGGAAGGGACATAGCCAGCGGTCAAGGATGAGTTGATGAGCGAGGTGAGGTAAGGGAGAAGGTCTCCGGAAATGGTCTGGAGAAGAGAGGAGGGGATAGGGTCATCAACTCATCCTTGACCGCTGGCTATGTCCCTTCCGTCTTCAAGAGGGCGAGATTTGCACCCCTCCTCAAAAAACCTACTCTCGATCCCTCCGATGTCAACAACTACAGACCAGTATCCCTTCCTTCTTTTCTCTCCAAAACTCTTGAGCGTGCCGTCTCTAGCCAACTCTCCTGCTATCTCTCTCAGAATTACCTTCTTGATCCTAAAACCATGGTGCTTGCCTACGGGACTGCTCCCCTACCTCTGCGGAAGCATAGTTCCCGCTCAGCCCAGTCAAAACTGTTCGCTGCTCTGGCACCCCAATGGTGGAACAAGCTCCCTCACGACGCCAGGACAGCGGAGTCACTCACCACCTTCCGGACACATTTGAAACCCCACCTCTTTAAGGAATACCTGGGATAGGATAAAGTAATCCTTCTACCCCCCCTTACCCCCCCCAAAAATAAAAAAATTTAAACATTGTAAAGTGGCCACTGGCTATAAGGTGAATGTACCTATTTGTAAGTCGCTCTGGATAAGAGCGTCTGCTAAATGACGTAAATGTAAATGTAAGCGGGCAGGTTGTTGGGCGGCCGGCCATCACAAGTCGCAAGATTTCATTTGGAGAGAGAGGGCATATATTGAAGCAACAACTCAAGACATCAGTCAGGAAGTAAAAGCTTGGTCGCAAATGGGTCTTCCAAATGGACAATGACCCCAAGCATACTTCCAAAGGGGTGGCAAAATGGCTTAAGGACAACAAAGTCAAGGTATTGGAGTGGCCATCACAAAGCCCTGACCTCAATCCTATAGAACATTTGTGGGCAGAACTGAAAAAGCGTGTGTGAGCAAGGAGGCCTACAAACCTGACTCAGTTACACCAGCTCTGTCAGGAGGAATGACCCAAAATTCACCCAACTTATTGTGGGAAGCTTGTGGAAGGCTACCTGAAACGTTTGACCCAAGTTAAACAATTTAAAGGAAATGCTACCAAATACTAATTGAGTGTATGTAAACTTCTGACCCACTGGGAATGTGATGAAATAAATAAAATCTGAAATAAATCACTCTCTACTATTATTCTGACATTTCACATTCTTAAAATAAAGTGGCGATCCTAACTGACCTAAGACAGGGAATTTTTACTAGGATTAAATGTCAGGAATTGTGAAAAACTGAGTTTAAATGTATTTGGCTAAGGTGTACGTAAATTTCCGACTTCAACTGTATATGGGACGGCTGTAAATCCTTTAGTCCTTAAATGAAACTGGTATACTTTTTTATTTATCACAATTTTCTTTAACCAATTATGTTCTTTAATGCAGGGCCGACAGACAAGTTCCTTACTTTTTCCCCCTTCCACTTTCCTCTTCCATTTTTGCGGTTATGCTGCAATTATTTGGTTGTAGTTTTGGGTAGAGCAGACATTTCCACGTTTTATGTGCAACATATCTCCACCAGTCCTACCTATGATATCATTTAGGAAGATTATACCTTTTTTTTTTTTTTTTATTCAATGAGTATATTTGAGTTTAACCACAATATTTGTTGCATTATTTGTTCTGTAGTTTCTGAAGGATTAAATTGAAATTGCAACCAACTTTCTATGGCTTCTTTTAGAAATAGTGATATTTGGGAGATGATTTCCTTTTCAATTAACTGAAAGTGAGAGGTTGTAATCTGAATAAAGGGAAAAGGCCATTCTTGTACATTGGGTGAGACAATTTTACTAATTTGCTAGAGAACCAGTTTGGATTTAAGTATAACTTTTGTATGACTGAAGCTTTTAGTGATAGGTCTAATGTTTTAATATTTAATAATTTCTGTCCTCCGAATGAAAAACATCCCCACAACATGATGCTGCCACCACCATGCTTCACTGTGGGGATGGTGTTCTCGGGGTGATGAGAGGTGTTGGGTTTGCGCCAGACACATGAAGCTAGTATACTTTTTTATTTATCACAATTTTCTTTAACCAATTATGTGATTTAATGCAGGGCCGACAGACAAGTTCCTTACTTTTTCCCCCTTCTACTTTCATCTTCAATTTTTTGCGGTAATGCTGCAATTATTTGGTTGTAGTTTTGGGTAGAGCAGACATTTCCAAATGTTTTTGTTAGCTGCATGTGCAACATATAACTCCACCAGTCCTACCTATGATATAATTTACGAAGATTATACCTTTTTTAAACATTTTCTCAAAAAATAATGTTTTTTTATCAATTTTTTACCACAGCATGATGCTGCCACCACCATGCTTCACTGTGGGGATGGTGTTCTCGGGGTGATGAGAGGTGTTGGGTTTGCGCCAGACATTTTCCTTGATGGCCAAAAAGCTCAATTTTAGTCTCATCTGACCAGAGTACCTTCTTCCATATGTTTGGGGAGTCTCCCACATGGCTTTTGATGAACACCAAACGTGTTTGCTTATTTTTTTCTTTAAGCAATGGCTAGGATTAAATGTCAGGAATTGTGAAAAACTGAGTTTAAATGTATTTGGCTGAGATGTATGTAAACTTCCGACTTCAACTGTATAAACTCAGTTTTTCACAATTCCTGACATTTAATCCTAGTACAAATTCCCTGTCTTAGGTCAGTTAAGATCGCCACTTTATTTTAAGAATGTGAAATGTCAGAATAATAGTAGAGCATCTGACAGAGCTGGTGTAACTGAGTCAGGTTTGTAGGCCTCCTTGCTCACACACGCTTTTTCAGTTCTGCCCACATATTTTCTATAGGATTGAGGTCAGGGCTTTGTGTTGGCCACTCCAATACCTTGACTTTGTTGTACTTAAGCCATTTTGCCACAACTTTGGAAGTATGCTTGGGGTCATTGTCCATTTGGAAGACCCATTTGCGACCAAGCTTTAACTTCCTGACTGATGTCTTGAGATGTTGCTTCAATAAATCCACATAATTTTCCTTCCTCATGATGCCATCTATTTTGTGAAGTGCACCGGTCCCTACTGCAGCAAAGCACCCCCACAGCATGATGCTGCCACCCCAGTGCTTCACGGTTGGGATGGTGTTCTTCGGCTTGCAAGCCCCTCCCCCCTTTCCCTCCAAAAATAACAATGGTCATTATGGCCAAAGAGTTCTATTTTTGTTTCATCAGACAAGAGGACATTTCTCCAAAAAGTACGATCTTTGTCCCCATGTGCAGTTGCAAACCGTAGTCTGGCTTTTTTATGGCAGTTTTGGAGCAGTGGCTTCTTCCTTGCTGAGCGGCCTTTCATGTTATGTCGATATAGAACTTGTTTTACTGTGGATATAGATACTTTTGTACCTGTTTCCTCCAGCATCTTCACAAGGTCCTTTGCTGTTGTTCTGGGATTGATTTGCACTTCTCGTACCAAAGTACGTTCATCTCTAGGAGACAGAACGCGTCTCCTTCCTGAGCGGTATGATGGCTGCGTGGTCCCATGGTGTTTATACTTGCGTACTATTGTTTGTACAGATGAACGTGGTACCTTCAGGCGTTTGGAAATTGCTCCAAAGGTTGAACCAGACTTGTGGAGGTCTACCATTTTTTTCTCAGGTCTTGGCTGATTTCTTTTGATTTTCCCATGATGTCAAGCAAAGAGGCACTGAGTTTGAAGGTAGGCCTTGAAATACATCCACAGGTACACCTCCAATTGACTCAAATGATGTCAATTAGCCTATCAGAAGCTTCTAAAGCCATGACATCATTTTCTGGAATTTTCCAAGCTGTTTAAAGGCACAGTCAACTTAGTGTATGTAAACTTCTGACCCACTGGAATTGTGATACAGTGAATTATAAGTGAAATAATCTGTCTGTAAACAATTGTTGGAAAAATTAATTACTTGTGTCATGCACAAAGTAGATGTCCTAACCGACATGCCAAAACTATAGTTTGTTAACAAGACATTTGTGGAGTGGTTGAAAAACAAGTTTTAATGACTCCAACCTAAGTGTATGTAAACTTCCGACTTCAACTGTATTTTGTGATATTTGCACTATAACCCATTCGTTTATACGCCACCGTGTTATACAATACGGCCGAGACAACAAAAAGACAGTCACAGTGGCGGAATAAATTCAACTACACATATGTTTGTTTCATCAAAAACCGGAGAGCAAAATCTGTCCAATGAAGTCTATTGCATGTAACAAACAGTTATATGACCTGCAGCATGGTCAAGCAACTTAAATGTTTTCAACAGTTTACTAAACAACTCCCTTGGGGGCCGTTTTGCTGCGCCAGGACAAGCCACAGTTGAGCTCAGCTCAAAGCTGATTGGCTAATACTTTTATATTTTTTTTATCAAGGGAGGCCAAATGCTTACTGCCATCAGGGGCGCTATTTCCCTCGCTCAGATGATTTTTCCCGTGAGATTCAGCCACTTGTGAATAGACTGAAAATTATGAAAACACAGAGAGACGAAAGAGACATTATTTTATCATTTTTATTTTTGTATTGGTCAAATATTTGGGGAAACCTGGCTTCCCTTGGCACCCATGAATACACGCCACTGTATCTCTCTCTCTCTCGCTCTCTCTCTCTCTCTCTCTCTCTCTCTCTCTCTCTCTCTCTCTCTCTCTCTCTCGCTCTCTCTCTCTCTCTCTCTCTCTCTCTCTCTCTCTCTCTCTCTCTCTCTCTCTCTCTCTCTCTCTCTCTCTCTCTCTCTCACACTCACTCTCTCTCACACACAAACACACACACACTCTCTCTCTCTTTCTCTCTTTCTATAGAGTTATTACTCAAGGCCAGAGCACACCATCTATTTCACACTCTATCTCCTGGTACTACTTGTAGCCTTTTTCAAGAGAAGGGAAACATGCGCTGACACCAGCACTGTCCGGGTTAAAGACAGCTTCTGCCAGGCGCCCTCGTGATGGGGGAGGAAGGGGGGAGGATGGGGTGAGGAAGAGAGGAAGATAGATGAAAGGCTGGGTGTAATATGATGGAGAGTGGTGAGGTTAAGATAAGCGAGAGACAGAAGATAGTTCTTTCTCAGTTTGATGAACAGTAGCAGCGGGGCCTGGAGAAAAAGAGAAAGATTGGATGGAGTGGAGGAGGAGAGAAGGGGAGGGAGCAGGTGAAATTAACACTCCTCATGTGTTGTTGGGCTGTTGAAGGAATGGAGGTGAAGAAAGGGTTGACATTTTAAAGGCAAAGGGGATCTGCAGTTGAATATGTCACATTGAGGTAGTTTGTTTATGTGGCAGGCAGCTTGAATGATGATGTACTGTACAAACATGAGGAAATGTTACGCCTTGAGGTGCTGCCTGAATTTAACAGCCCTCTGCAGATTTCTCTGATGGACCACAATTGTCAGACAGCACCTTCTGTCACTAGGAGTCAAGGACAGTAAAACAAATAAATAATGACTTATTCAGTGTATTATGTATCATAGATCCAGCCATTTTATTTGCCTGAGCCGGAATACCCTACAGTTGTCATGACAGCACCACATCTTGTCTTGTGTTTATACTTCTCACACCTGTTGTTAATGTAACAAATGTTGTTATTACACAATATTGCCGGTCAAACTACAGGCTTTATCTGTATGTTGATTAAACAACTTTAGCTGATTTAAACTGCTCTGCCCATAAAACCGACGTCAGTGTGATAGCTTAGCAGTATTAGCTTCCTCCCTCTCTGAGTACAACGTAGAGGTAAAATTTCAGTACCATGGCTCGAACCCGGGGCCCTCTGCCTTGCTAAAATATGACTGCCCGCTTGATCCAATTCAATAGCACTATTGGCAACATTTCAAGCTAACTGTGTAGTGAGCTTACGGCACTTTATTGTCTCCGTTACACACACACATTGTGACAGAGTTTGATAATCTTCATCTATTATCCATGAAGCGTGCGACATGTCTATGCGCATAATGAACAGTGTTTCCATCATAGGCTATTATTCCCTTTGTTTCTCTCTTCATCGAATATGATGCTGGGTCTCTGCGTAGCAAACGACTGACAAAGACAAAGACAGGGATCTTGAATTTATGGTTTGGCATATAATTAATGAATACAAGCTGTTCTGTGGTGACTGCACCAAACAGTCGACTTTAAATTATTCTGAATTGCATGTTTGGGTACATTTAAGGTTCATTTGAGGTTGTGAAAATAGTTGTTGTTATGGTTACCACTGGTTTAGTTGATACTGGATTCATCAATGAACTTTTATTTTATTTTCTACCGGAGCTTTCACATATCTTTGAGACCGTTTCAATACCAAGGAATGTAAATCCTGCGTAGCATCACACATCACATGTACTCATTGTGAACATTCTCCAAATACAATTATTGCACTATTGATTCCTGGAATGTTTAACTACTACCAGTACTCTATAGCCCAAATCCCATTGATTTTCTAGGCTACCAGACAAAGGTTGATGAGTCCTATTGAATTCCATCAGTTGACGGAACTGTTTCCAGATTTGATCAGTGGCGGCTCCTGAAAAAATTCTCAGGGGGGGCAATTTTTCTGATGATTTAGGTGACCTACACACATTTTAAAAAAGATATGTCCAGCAACAACATGAAGACAGGGGCAGCATATAAGTCAATACTGATATACACATTACTTGCTTCAAAAAGGCCTCATGGTTGAATTGGAAATATGTGCACCTGAGCAAGCAGGAGCTTTTGATAGAGGCTACTGAAAACATTGATGCAAGTTATTGGTAATAAGAAATTTTTATAGACTTCCATATTCTGCCCTCTTGTATAGATTTGTGAAAATGAACAGTGATAGACATTTTGCCTGAAAACAGAATTTGAAAATAATTTCTAGAAAAGGTAAACACAGCTATCTGTATGGCTTTGTAAATATGAACAACCATATTCTGGCCAATTGTATAGATTTGTAAAAAAAATTGTTTACTTTTTTAAAAATGAAAAATAACTATTTTAAACAACATCAACTGTGAACTGATTTGGGCGTGTGTGTGTTAAAGAGACAGACAGGGAGGGACAAAGAGAGAGAGAGGCTACATTACTTGTACTGAAACTGTTCTCTTCTCTCTTTCAATGCAGAAAAGCGGTCAATGACTTTCTCATTGAAATCAGGCATGCTGAGGACTAGTTTACTAGTTACTTTTTAGCTTGCTGCATGATCAAATTCAGCTGATGCGCATAGCAATGCACGTAATGGCCTTTCTTGAAATGCTCACGCACCTTTTGCCTTCTCTCGCCTCATCACACTGGCTCCATCGTAAGCTTGCGCAATGAGTTTGACTTTCACGTCGTCGGAAAAAAGACCGTTCAGTCTCTCCAAAAGCACACTGGCGATTGAGACTGAGGTTGATTCCGAGATGGGAAGGAACTCAAAAAAGCGCTCCTGCACTTTGTGGTTGTGTCTTTGATGTGAACTTCTTTCAAAGAGACAATCGAGTTGCACTGAACGCTATAGCCATCTTGATAGTAGTACGTGAATTGATTGATGCTGCTACCCGCTCTTTTCTTAGTTACGTTCATAGTTACGTTACGTATGACGAAAGCGCGTAAGTGCAAGCCCTCAGAAACCCATAGAGATTGTATTGAAAGCTCTGAATTTTGAAATAAATAGATTTTACATGAGAGGCTATGAGAGACTTCTGGGCGATTTTCAACCTGACTGAAATCGCCCCAAAACGGGCGGGGCCATTTGAAGCACGACTTGATTGGACATTTAGTGGCAGATCAGACCAGACGTCTAGATTACAACACTGATAACTACTGTTGCCGTGATATAATTGATTAGAAATAAAATCCCTTCCTTTTCCCGTTTGGCAGTGCGTCGCCCATATCGCCCTATTGAACACACCGCCCCTGGATTTGATACCTTGTTTTCTCTCTCCTTTAATGTCATGTCAAACAGAGAACCAACCCATTGGGCACAAACTGGTTACATCAACGTTGTTTCCACATTATAAAACATTTAAAAAATCAATGTGATGACGTTGAATCAACGTGGAAAACTGATTGGATTTACAAAAAAGTCAGCAGCGTAAGGAAATTATGAAATTGCTGTCTTATTTCACCCAACTTTTAACCTAAATCCAATGGCACGCTTCAAATTCTTGTTGATTTTATGTTGAATTCACATTAGTTGACAACTCAATCAAATGTAAATCAAAACTAGACATTGAAATGACGTCTGTGACCAGTGGGAAAACTCTTTCTCAAGATGGCAATTTTTTTGCAGTCTGATTATTTATTATAAAGATTTCTGGACAATTGAACTAAAACTTTGTACAATTTAAAGGACCTTATTCAACTATCGGCAAAACATACCCTATTGGCATTTCTACCCTTTCATTCTCCCTCAACTCATTAGCATTTCCTCTCCCATGAAGAAATGAACTCAAAGTTCTCTTCAAGCTGTTTTCCTTTACTTCTTCTTGGGCCATAATAACTTTGCTGAGAATAATAATAACAGCATGAGCAGCACAATGTTCTCTAGCTCTAGGGGGTATCCTTATCCTTATTCTGCAATTGTTGCCTTCGGTCTAGAGTGGCTTTTACTAATGTGCTCAGAGCTCTGTAGGACTGGACCTAGATCACAGAGATTCAGAAAAACAACAGCTAAACAAACCACTCCCTTTAAGCGTCGCTGGCAAATCAAGGAGATTCGGGTCTAATTAGGCAACTCTATGTCTGTGATCTTGCAGCATTACCCATTTGTTAGACAGGCTCATGAAGGCAGCCCAAGGGTTAGCTACAGTAGCTGTGTGTTTTTAAGGGGTATGTATGTCCACGCGATGATTTCATAAGGGCCCTCCTCATTATCTGTTAGAGTGGTTCTCTCTTGGTTCTCTCCGTCTCTGAACTGTTTGGAGGATTTTAAAAGTAGAGCATTGATATTGTTTAATTTTTTCACTCTAGCACGTTTAGCTCTCATTACAAGCTTACAGTACAGTAAGTCTGTGCAAAGCATTCACTTGGGTCATTAAAATTCTGTACTGCATTTGAACTCTATCGGTGTGTCTGTTACAGTAGTATTCCCTTTGCTAAGAATGTGTATCCCCCCCCAAAAAAAACAACAACAACACTGACAACACAATCAGTAGAACAACAGTAGCTAAATTAACAGCAGCTTATATAGACTATTAAATTACACATCAATGTTGATTTCTCACTCGTCTGTCTGTATTTTGCATCGTCATTACGGTTGGCCTACTGTACTATTCAAATGTACTCCTTTGCTCATGGTTATCTGTGGGGAAAGCCATTCTGTCTGTGAGAAGCTATAGCTCTGTGATGTACTGTGTTGATGTGCAACCCTAATTGGGGCATTATAACCACTCTGTTCAGCATATCAGCACATTCCCTGTTTGTTTTCTAAGCGTCCAGAGCTCTCTGGCCTCTGCTGTAGTGAAACACAATGAGACACCCAGCCAGAGACCTAGAGCCAGAACCAGAAACCAGAAACCCCCGCCAAAATCAATATAACAAAGGTCAATCATAGCCAAGTCTATTCTCTGTTTGCTGTATTTGTTGCATACCAACAAGTTTAAATCATACAACACAATGAACACTCCCTTTGTGTTGTTATATCAATGGAATGAGACTTCCATTATAGAGAGGACAATGTCATGCAGTCCTTTATTTTGACTTAGGAGGGAATTATGTCTAAGATGACTCCTTATTATCAAGGCTGCGTGTTCTCTAATAGCTGGGTTGTGATAGACTGCTAAATATAGTTCTTACATACTCTATATCCAACTGTTTTATAAAAAATCAATCACATAAAAAATATGCAATGCATTTCATTAATTAGCTATTTGACTAAATCGTTTCTGACTGTCAAAGCCATTTAGTACACCAACCACCAACAATTTGTAGTCGCTGAGAATCGCCCCATCGCTAATCCAAGCTGAAGGCTTTGTCTGCTCGAGCTCCCGATTCCCGAAGATGCTCAGCTCGAGTTGCTGGTGTGTCAGGCCCTGCACGGCCCCACATCTGACCAGGAGGCAGCGGGACGGTCAGGTACACACCATCTGTGTGAATGACCTGCCAAACATGGCAGACATCAGCATCATCAGTCAGCTAGAGAGGAGAGGAGTCAGTGTGGGTGACACCTGACCACCATTCATCTGTCCATCTGTTTTCTCCAGGCCCGGCCCGGCCCGGCCCGGGCCTCTCTCTCTCTCTCTCTCTTTCTCTCTCTCACTCTCTCAGTCAGATGGCTGAACTGATGCACTCATCATGTCCTTGAGGCTTAGTAGCATTGCCTTCTACAGTACTTCTCCATTTTGGCTTGAAAACATAGGACTACGCTACTGTACTACATGTCCTTGTTGTTGTCGATAAATGGCAGAGGGAATCTTTATAATACGTAGAGGAGCATCTGACCTCATTGTAAGTACCATTTCAGTGCATGTTCTTACTGATGCGACTTCATAGTTATTTCATGAAAAAGACACTAACTAAAAGCAAACATGCTCAGGATTCAACTACATTTACAAAAGACTCAATCGCCTTGCTCTGATTAGTCCCTTGTGATATGAGCCCTGGTCTGTGTTATTCTATCAGAGAAAAGCTCATGAAAAAAGCAACTTTCTCTCATTCTTCCACTCATCCAAAATAAAATTCTGATTGATTAACTGCCATCGAAGCAGGGCATCAGCATGTTTCCGTACAGTACAACTCGGAGGCAGTGAAGTTAGCAGCGTCTTTAGTGAGACACTGATCTGCTCCCACAATCAGCTGATTTATCTGCTTGGCTTGGGCGATACATCATTAAGGAAGGAGGAGGGTCACAGAGGTTCACAGAGTTACACAGGTTTATCATCTTCCCCCATCGCCCCCATCTCGCCTGCCAGTTAATTTGTATAATTTACCTCAGTTTGGTCTCTCTCTTAAAGCACCCGTTTGACCCCCCGATGCTGATGAGTCAAACATTGCATCTAAATTAAATGGCGGAGACTCGGGGAGAATGTATACGGCCAAGTCAATAATTTGATGGGGAAATGATTCTCAGACAATGCCCGACACAGAGCTGTTTAGGTATGAACAGTTAGCAGGAGAAGAGCGAGAATAAACAGAGCGTGGGAGAGAGAATGAGAGAGAGAGAACGAGGGAGAGAAAGGGGTAAGAAACTGAGAGAGAGAGAGAGAGAGAGCGGTGGAACGAGAGGAAGAGAGAGACCGAGAGTAATGAGGAATGAGAAGTTTAAGTGTGTCCTTCCCCGAGTTGATTTGTGGAAGTGACCCCCAGAAGGAGAGAGATGCTGCTGAGCTCTGTGGTGTGTATACCTCCCTGCCTGCCCGACGGAGGGGGCTTTAGTTTATGTATCATAGTCAATCATAAGCCAACCTGCTGAGGGATGGAGGGATGGGAGAGGAGGAGAGGAGTGATGGTGCTATGGAGAAGAAGTGATTACCCTGCACCGAGCTAAGGGGATGAGAGTAGAACAGGGATATTTTATTTTGTCAATTGAAGTGTGCAAATGGAAATGTCAGAGCGGCCTGAGAGTTAACAAATGTGATAGGGAGAGCAAGTGCCGCCGTCGAACGCCTGGTCAATCGCCAGTGTCTTTTGAGTGTTGTTTTTGTTATCCTATTTGATGGTGTGCTGTGCTGTTGTGGGCTTTGCAGTCAAATGTTCTGCAGATTAAGTGTGGACCAAGGAAAGGGAGAAATAGTTTGGTGTTAGAAATCCATAACTTCATCTGTTTCTTACAAAAGTCTGTGATCATTTACATTTACATTTACATTTTAGTCATTTAGCAGACGCTCTTAACCAGAGCGACTTACAGGAGCAATTAGGGTTAAGTGCCTTGCTCAAGGGCACATTAACGTCATTTAGCAGACGCTCTTAGCCAGAGCGACTCACAAATTGGTGCGTTCACCGTTTAGCCAGTGGGATAACCACTTTACAATTTGGGGGGGGGGGGGGGGGGGGGTTAGAAGGAATACTTTATCCTATCCCAGGTATTCCTTAAAGAGGTGGGGTTTCAAATGTCTCCGGAAGGTGGTGAGTGACTCCGCTGTCCTGGCGTCGTGAGGGAGCTTATTCCACCATTGGGGTGCCAGAGCAGCGAACAGTTTTGACTGGGCTGAGCGGGAGCTATGCTTCCGCAGAGGAAGGGGAGCCAGCAGGCCAGAGGTGGATGAACGCAATGTCCTCGTTTGGGTGTAGGGACTGATCAGAGCCTGAAGGTACAGAGGTGCCGTTCCCCTCACTGCTCCATAGGCAAGCACCATGGTCTTGTAGCGGATGCGAGCTTCAACTGGAAGCCAGTGGAGTGTGCGGAGGAGGGGGGTGACGTGAGAGAACTTGGGAAGGTTGAACACCAGACAGCTGATCAACTTTGGATTGGGCCTCCCACACTTTCGCAAACAATCAATGGAAAAATAGAAAAGATAAATGAGTACATGCTCGTCACTATATGGACGAATTGAAGAATATTAGGAATGAGCCACCCACTCAAGATTATTCCAACTATGGTCCCAACAATAACAAAAGCCTTACAGAATCCAAAACACATCCCAAACTAAAGTCTTGTAAAAATGCTACTATTCCAATTAAGTCTGTAAAGAATTTCAAACACTTCAAGGTTTTTATCAAACTTTAATGTCAGTGAGACTCACGACAGATGTGCTTTGTTTAAATTTAGACCCATCCACCACAATTTAATGTCTCAGAGCTTTGTGCTTGTGCAGTCACATTTCTCTGACTTGATGAGGAGTGTTGTTGATGCCGAATCGCTATGCGGGATACTAGCATCTGCAGTATTCTGTTTTGACAATCAGGCTAATTTCTGCTTTGGGTCATCAATATTTGTGACACTGCCGTGCTGGTGTAAATATAGCATGGTTCTTTGTTCTGCTTAGAAAGCGACATGTCTGATGACATAGACAGGAATTATTTTGATTTGTTTGTTAGTTTGTTCTGTTTAGACAGTAGGTTGTTCTGCATTTGCTTCCCTCTAGATTTCACACACACACACACACACACACAGTGCTCTCTCTATGGTGCAATATCCTTGGACATGTGTACTGTAGACGGCAACTTAAGCTCATCTACCCACTCACTCGAGGCAGGGATGCAAATATCAAGTTGGAATGAAATTATTCGACTTGTATTCATGTAGTTTCTGAGACATTCTGCAAAAAATATATAGACTCCCTAGTGACAAGAACTATTGTAAAACAGAAATAACTGTGCAAACTTTTAATAAATTATAATATCTTTGTAATATATTTCATACTTAGAGAGTCAGTACTTCAGCTGTTGGCTATCAAAATATCTCTGTGATTCTCTGTGAATTTAAGCCCTCTTTGTTCCGAGCTGTTCAGAGAGTGGACTCAAAAATTTTAGAAAAAGCTGTTGCGCAGCAACTCACTGCCTTTCTGAAGACAAACAATGTATACGAAATGCTTCAGTCTGGTTTTAGACCCCATCATAGCACTGAGACTGCACTTGTGAAGGTGGTAAATGACCTTTTAATGGCGTCAGACCGAGGCTCTGCATCTGTCCTCGTGCTACTAGACCTTAGTGCTGCCTTTGACACCATCGATCACCACATTCTTTTGGAGAGACTGGAAACCCAAATTGGTCTACACGGACAAGTTCTGGCCTGGTTTAGATCCTACCTGTCGGAAAGATATCAGTTTGTCTCTGTGAATGGTCTGTCCTCCGACAAATCAACTGTACATTTCGGTGTTCCTCAAGGTTCCGTTTTAGGACCACTATTGTTTTCACTATATATTTTACCTCTTGGGGATGTTATTCGAAAACATAATGTTAACTTTCACTGCTATGCGGATGACACACAGCTGTACATTTCAATGAAGCATGGTGAAGCCCCAAAATTGCCCTCGCTAGAAGCCTGTGTTTCAGACATAAGGAAGTGGATGGCTGAAAACTTTTTACTTTTAAACTCGGACAAAACAGAGATGCTTGTTCTAGGTCCCAAGAAACAAAGAGATCTTCTGTTAAATCTGACAATTCATCTTGATGGTTGTAAAGTCGTCTCAAATAAAACTGTGAAGGACCTAGGCGTTACTCTTGACCCTGATCTCTCTTTTGACGAACATATCAAGACTGTTTCAAGGACAGCTTTTTTCCATCTACGTAACATTGCAAAAATCAGAAATTTTCTGTCCAAAAATGATGCAGAAAAATTAATCCATGCATTTGTTACTTCTAGATTAGACTACTGCAATGCTCTATTTTCCGGCTACCCGGATAAAGCACTAAATAAACTTCAGTTAGTGCTAAATACGGCTGCTAGAATCCTGACTAGAACCAAGAAATTTGATCATATTACTCCAGTGCTAGCTTCCCTACACTGGCTTCCTGTTAAGGCAAGGGCTGATTTCAAGGTTTTACTGTTAACCTATAAAGCGTTACATGGGCTTGCTCCTACCTATCTTTCCGAGTTGGTCCTGCCGTACATACCAATACGTACGCTACGGTCACAAGACGCAGGCCTCCTAATTGTCCCTAGAATTTCTAAGCAAACAGCGGGAGGCAGGGCTTTCTCCTATAGATCTCCATTTTTATGGAACAGTCTGCCTACCCATGTGAGAGACGCAGACTCGGTCTCAACCTTTAAGTCTTTACTGAAGACTTATCTCTTCAGTAGGTCATATGATTGAGTGTAGTCTGGCCCAGGAGTGTGAAGGTGAACGGAAAGGCTGGAGCAACGAACAGCCCTTGCTGTCTCTGCCAGGCCGGTTCCCCTCTCCACTGGGGTTCTCTGCCTCTAACCCTGTTGCAGGGGCTGAGTCACTGGCCTGCTGGTGCTCTTTCATGCCGTCCCTGGGAGGGGTGCGTCACTTGAGTGGGTTGAGTTACTGACGTGATCTTCCTGTCTGGGTTGGCGCCCCCCCCCCCCTTGGTTTGTGCTGTGGTGGAGACCTCTGTGGGCTATACTCGGCCTTGTCTCAGGATTGTAAGTTGGTGGTTGGGGATATCCCTCTAGTGGTGCGGGGGCTGTGCTTTGGCGGAGTGGGTGGGGTTATATCCTTCCTGTTTGGCCCTGTCCGGGGGTTTCTTCGGATGGGGCCACAGTGTCTCCGGACCGCTCCTGTCTCAGCCTCCAGTATTTATGCTGCAGTAGTTTATGTGTCGGGGGGCTGGGGTTAGTTGGTTATACCTGGAGTACTTCTCCTGTCTTATCCAGTGTCCTGTGTGAATTTAAGTATGCTCTCTCTAATTCTCTCGTTCTCTCTTTCTCTCTGAGAACCTGAGCCCTAGGACCATACGTCAGGACTACCGGGCATGATGACACCCTGCTGCCCCCAGTCCGCCTGGCCTTGCTGCTATTCCAGTTTCAACTGTTCTGCCTGCGGCTACGAAACCCCTACCTGTCCCAGACCTGCTGTTTTCAACTCTAAATGATCGGCTATGAAAAGCCAACTGAGAGACCTGAGCCCTAGGACCATACGTCGGGACTACCGGCCGTGGTGACTCCTTGCTATCCCCAGTCCGCCTGGCCTTGCTGCTATTCCAGTTTAAACTGTTCTGCCTGCGGTTATGGAACCCCTACCTGTCCCAGACCTGCTGTTTTAAACTCTAATGATCGGCTATGAAAAGCCAACTGAGATTTATTCCTGATTATTATTTGACCATGCTTGTCACTTATGAACATTTTTGAACATCTTGGCATGGTTCTGTTATAATCTCCACCCGGCACAGCCAGAAGAGGACTGGCCACCCCTCATAGCCTGGTTCCTCTCTAGGTTTCTTCCTAGGTTTTGCCTTTCTAGGGAGTTTTTCCTAGCCACCGTGCTTCTACACCTGCATTACTAGCTGTTTGGGATTTTAGGCTGGGTTTCTGTACAGCACTTCGAGATATTAGCTGATGTAAGAAGGGCTATATAAAATAAAATTGATTGATTGATTGATTGACTTACTCTCTCGCTCTCTAATTGACTACACTCATTAGTAGCATCCATTTTGATTCTGAACAAGGCTTCATGCCCCACTCTCTGCTTCTTCTTCCTCTTCTTCTACTTTGAGACTGTGTCGGTGGATCGCATCCAACTTTTAGGTGCATTCACCGCCAACTACTGTACTGGAGTGTGAGGCCAGTCACGGCCTACCTACATTAACATCCGGTAATACAAAATTGGGAAAAAGGAAAATTACCGTGCCAACTATTAGCCCTCACAAAGAACACCACCCATTCAACTATTTAACCCTATCTAATCCTACTCCAGGCCAACGGTCTGTGAGGACAGAACACTACCACTTGCGTCGGCAAGAAACTATTGATATAGAAGGGTATGGTTTGGACACAACAGAAACAATCATGTGAAAGCCCCCAGGGGCTCTGGGGGAGTGGGGATATGTGTAAAGTCTGATATTATGAAAGCATATAAAATTGAAATTATCGATAAAGCCATAGAATGAATTATTGTTTTGTGCTTTGAACATAGGGAGTCAGATTGTTGTTTTGTTGTGTTTTCATGCTATTTGCCACCTGAACAGTTCACTTGGGGAAGAGATGCATAGTTAAATTCAAGAAAATCACATTGTAGGATTTTTTATGAATTTATTTGCAAATTATGGTGGAAAATAAGTATTTGGTCACCTACAAACAAGCAAGATTTCTGGCTCTCACATACCTGTAACTTCTTCTTTAAGAGAATTCTCTGTCCTCCACTCGTTACCTGTATTAATGGCACCTGTTTGAACTTGTTATCAGTATAAAAGACACCTGTCCACAACCTCAAACAGTCACACTCCAAACTCCACTATGGCCAAGACCAAAGAGCTGTCAAAGGACACCAGAAATTTGTAGACCTGCACCAGGCTGGGAAGACTGAATCTGCAATAGGTAAGCAGCTTGGTTTGAAGAAATCAACTGTGGGAGCAATTATTAGGAAATCGTAATCTGATAATCTCCCTCGATCTGGGGCTCCACGCAAGATCTCACCCCGTGGGGTCAAAATGATCACAAGAACGGTGAGCAAAAATCCCAGAACCACACGGGGGGACCTAGTGAATGACCTGCAGAGAGCTGGGACCAAAGTAACAAAGCCTACCATCAGTAACACACTACGCCACCAGGGACTCAAATCCTGCAGTGCCAGACGTGTCCCCCTGCTTAAGCCAGTACATGTCCAGGCCCATCTGAAGTTTGCTAGAGTGCATTTGGATGATCCAGAAGAGGATTGGGAGAATGTCATATGGTCAGATGAAACCAAAATAGAACTTTTTGGTAAAAACTCAACTCGTCGTGTTTGGAGGACAAAGAATGCTGAGTTGCATCCAAAGAACACCATACCTACTGTGAAGCATGGGGGTGGAAACATCATGCTTTGGGGCTGTTTTTCTGCAAAGGGACCAGGACGACTGATCCGTGTAAAGGAAAGAATGAATGGGGCCATGTATCGTGAGATTTTGAGTGAAACCCTCCTTCCATCAGCAAGGGCATTGAAGATGAAACGTGGCTGGGTCTTTCAGCATGACAATGATCCCAAACACACCGCCCGGGCAACAAAGGAGTGGCTTCGTAAGAAGCATTTCAAGGTCCTGGTGTGGCCTAGCCAATCTCCAGATCTCAACCCCATAGAAAATATTTGGAGGGAGTTGAAAGTCTGTGTTGCCCAGCGACAGCCCCAAAACATCACTGCTCTAGAGGAGATCTGCATGGAGGAATGGGCCAAAATACCAGCAACAGTGTGTGAAAACCTTGTGAAGACTTACAGAAAACGTTTGACCTGTGTCATTGCCAACAAAGGGTATATAACAAAGTCTTGAGAAACTTTTGTTATTGACCAAATACTTATTTTCCACCATAATTTGCAAATAAATTCATTAAAAATCCTACAATGTGATTTTCTGGATATTTTTTTTCATTTTGTCTGTCATAGTTGACGTGTACCTATGATGAAAATTACAGGCCTCTCTCATCTTTTTAAGTGGGAGAACTTGCACAATTGGTGGCTGACTAAATACTTTTTTCCCCACTGTATGTATGTATGTGGGTATGTATGTATATTTTTACTGCTCTAGGGATATAATTATTGTTAGGATAACCTTATTCACTATTATGTATTGTTTTTCATCCCCAAAAAAGTAACTCTTTATGCGATGCGCGCTGCAGAGAACACCGGAAGAAGAATGATCACAGAATTATCACAGTGAATTATTGTAATGTTTGTTTATGTGACAATTAATCCCATAAGGGATGGGTTGCCAACCGGCGATTTGACTCAAAAATAAAATGTAATTAATTCAGTCATTCATTCATACCACTCAAACCTCCTGTAAATCTTCTGCAGTAAAACCTTGCAATCCCAAGTACTTCTCTGCAGCTGCCACCACAACCTCTATTTTCTGTGACTTACGTTTCATTTCTCCAGTACAGTTGACAACCATGGCTATGAATGCTAAGAAACCCACCTTACTAAAGCACATATTATTCCCATCCCTCTATATTGGTCTCTGCCTACTCACAGGAATCCTCTCAGGATCCCTCACCCTGTACCCATCTTCCTCTACCACTCTCTTCACTGCTTCAGCATACAACACTTTCTATACTACTCTGACCCTGGCAACCTCAACCTGCCTTTCTCTCACCGGACACCTCCGATTTCCAGCCCCATGGGCACCCTCACAGCTTATACACACAACTTTCTGCACCGATACTACACATTCCTTTATCTCATGCCCTCCTGCACACTTCTCACATCTAGGAATCTTCCTCCTACATACTGCTGCAACATGACCATAAGCTTGGCACCTAAAACACCGTAGTATTTTTTGGAACAAAAGCTCTCACTGGATAACTAACACATCCTAAATTGACCTTGTCAGGCAAAGACTTTGCATCAAAACTCAGCAGGATGCCCCTCTCTCTCATCTCCTCACCTATCTAATCCATGTTGAAAGCAGTAAAAGTTCTCACTTACTTACATCCATCCCCTCTCGTGAGTGCTGGGAATAGATCCCAAAAAAATGACTTAAATACAGCTATGGTACACAGCAAATCGGCCAGTGTTAGATACTGTTGATTTTTTAGCGTAACATTTCTAGTGTTGATTCATTCACCTACAGTAGGAACTCACTTGGTGAAGTCCAAAGGACCGAATATGAACAAATTCAACAACTAATGCCTCTGTCACTAACAAATACATTAATTGGTGGTAACTCTAGTTATTGCTGGTGTAGCATTTCGCTTCACCCGCAATAACATCTGCTAAATATGTGCATGTGACCAATAAATATTAGATTTCAATTCACACGAAAAGGCAAGGCACACTGGGAAATTTTATTGGAGGCATGTCTTAGTGGGGGCTTGGCTTTCAATTAGTTATTTTTGGCCACCTGTGAGTGGAAGTGTAAAATAAAATAAAATTGTATTTATCACATGCACCGAATACAACAGGAGTAGACCTTACCGTGAAATGCTTACTTACAAGCCCTTAACCAACAATGCAGTTCAAGAAATAGAGTTAAGAAAATATTTACTAAATAAACTAAAGTAAAAAAATTAATAAAAAGTAACACAATAAAATCACAAAACCATAACGAGGCTATATACAGGGGGTACCGGTACCGAGTCAATGTGCGGGGGTACAGGTTAGTCAAGGTAATTTGTACATGTAGGTAGGGCTAAAGTGACACACCTTAATTTCTTTGATCTCCACCCCCAAATAATAGCAGGTGAATAGCATGCTATTCTCATGCTTAAGTTCAAGGTAAGAATACGCTTAGAGAGAAAAGTGCATAAAAAGGGAATTACGTTCCATTTATACACGCTTAACGTGGGTCGGAATTCCAACAAGCTCTCACAGTCTCACGTCATAATTAGACGTTCGTCCATGTTTCTCAAACCAAATTTTGAAGTTGTTCCAAAAGTCACATTTCGAAGTGTTTAAGGTTACGTTTAAGCATTAACTCCGAAAGCTTAAGGTACGACATTAACTCCAAATGGTTAAGGTAAAGGTTAAGGTTTGGGATAGGCTTAAAACATTTATTATCATTTTTATTACAGGAAATTAGCTTTAAAACTGCAACATTTTCTCACAGCCTCATTGCAAAATGTGTAGAATAGTAGGAATTTAGTTCAGAAACTTTATTTATATAGTTGAAACTATCTATGTTTTTGCATTATTGGAGCTAATCATTTACCTTTAGGTGAATTTTATAAGGAAAATGTTTGTTTTGGGAATTTTCTTAATACTTTCAATTTCATTCATTTCCATGTCGGCTCTATGCCTGGAAATGCCCTTGTCCAGAGCAAAGGATCCCAATTTCAAACTCTCTAAAAACGTTTTTAAAATTTAAAAAACTGGCAATAATGGATATTAGCTGAAAAATTATCTTACAGTAGTGTCTTGCCCTCTGTGACTTTAAATAATATTTCTCTCAAAACTGTGATTCCTAAAAGATATGTCTGGAGATTTGGTAAACTCCGTCAGATTTGTCTAAAATCCTAAATGAATCAGGAATGAACAGGGTCAGCTATACCATAAGGACCCCTTATTCATGTCCTCGTTATCTATAGTGCCAGAAGACAATTTATGGTCTGTAACGTTTTGATTTAAACAAACAATATTGGAATCACCGTGGTCACAACCATAAACTGTCAACTCCATTTGCCTGATAGATTATGATAGAATATGAATTTGTGTTCAAATATGTTTTTATTTATTTTATTTTATTAGGGGGTAGATCAGCTTTAATATTGCAGATAGATTGTAACTTCCAACAATATAATTGTCTGCATCACTTCCAATCTCCCATAAGTTTTTTTATCTTGCAAATATATATATATATATATATATATATATATATATATATACACATACATATACATACATATCCTTTTTAAAAATATATTTCCCTTTATTACTTTCCAACCCCACCACCCCTTCCCTAATTGGAGTAAACTAGTGAACAACAATGCTTAGGCCTCTACTTCCAGCGTATACATACTATATACATTTTATGGACACAGTCAATTTTACAATAATTATATTTTGTTTGTTTTTACTCCTGAACTTCCTCTACCCTCAACCTCTCCGATCATTTTCCTGAAGTCCATCCGGTTTGCTTCTATATGCCATATCTTTCACAAAAGATCTCAACCTATAGCCTATATACTTATTATGGACACAGTATGCTTTACATTAGTTAACTTGTTGTTGTTAGTTGTTGTTAGTTGTTATTAGTCCCATCCTTCAACTCCATTCAACACCACCCATCTATCTCTTAACACCATCCATATTGGATTTCTATTTGCCATATATTTTTCAACTGTACTGTGATGTTTTGAGTATCAGTTCATAAACACTATGCCATGGAATCAGTACATCAAAGATCTCTTCCCAACTATTTTGCAATCTACAGTTGAAGTCGGAACTTTACATACACTTAGGTTGGAGTCATTAAAACTCGTTTTTCAACCAATCCACAAAGTTCTTGTTAACAAACTATCGTTTTGGCAAGTCGGTTAGGACATCTGCTTTGTGCATGACACAAGTAATTTTTCCAACAATTGTTTACAGACAGATTATTTCACTTATAATTCACTGTATCACAATTCCAGTGGGTCAGAAGTTTACATACACTAAGTTGACTGTGCCTTTAAACAACTTGGAAAATTCCAGAAAATGATGTCATGGCTTTAGAAGCTTCTGATAGGCTAATTGACATCATTTGAGTCAATTGGAGGTGTACCTGTGGATGTATTTCAAGGCCTACCTTCAAACTCAGTGCCTCTTTGCTTGACATCATGGGAAAATAAAAATAAATCAGCCAAGACCTCAGATAAAACATTGTAGACCTCCACAAGTCTGGTTCATCCTCGGGAGCAATTTCCAAACACCTGAAGGTACCACGTTCATCTGTACAAACAATAGTACGCAAGTATAAACACCATGGGACCACGCAGCCATCATACCGCTCAGGAAGGAGACGCGTTCTGTCTCCTAGAGATGAACGTACTTTGGTGCGAAAAGTGCAAATCAATCCCAGAACAACAGCAAAGGACCTTGTGAAGATGCTGGAAGAATCTATATCCACAGTAAAACGAGTCCTATATCGACATAACCTGAAAGGCCGCTCAGCAAGGAAGAAGCTACTGCTCCAAAACCGCCATAAAAAAGCCAGACTACAGTTTGCAACTGCACATGGGGACAAAGATCATACTTTTTGGAGAAATGTCCTCTGGTCTGATGAAACAAAAATAGAACTGTTTGGCCATAATGACCATCGTTATGTTTGGAGGAAAAAGGGGGTTGCTTGCAAGCCGAAGAACACCATCCCAACCGTGAAGCACTGGGGTGGCAGCATCATGCTGTGGGGGTGCTTTGCTGCAGGAGGGACTGGTGCACTTCACAAAATAGATGGCATCATGAGGAAGGAAAAGTGTGTGGATATATTGAAGCAACATCTCAAGACATCAGTCAGGAAGTTAAAGATTGGTCGCAAATGGGTCTTCCAAATGGACAATGACCCCAAGCATACTTCCAAAGTTGTGGCAAAATGGCTTAAGGACAACAAAGTCAAGGTATTGGAGTGGCCATCACAAAGCCCTGACCTCAATCCTATAGAAAATGTGTGGGCAGAACTGAAAAAGCATGTGCGAGCAAGGAGGCCTACAAACCTGACTCAGTTACACCAGCTCTGTCAGGAGGAATGACCCAAAATTCACACAACTTATTGTGGGAAGCTTGTGGAAGGCTACCTGAAATGTTTGACCCAAGTTAAACAATTTAAAGGCAATGCTACCAAATACTAATTGAGTGTATGTAAACTTCTGACCCACTGGGAATGTGATGAAAGAAATAAAGGCTGAAATAAATCATTCTCTCTACTATTATTCTGACATTTCACATTCTTAAAATAAAGTGGCGATCCTAACTGATCTAAGACAGGGAATTTACTATTAAATGTCAGGAATTGTGAAAAACTGAGTTTAAATGTATTTGGCTAAGGTCTACGTAAACTTCCGACTTCAACTGTATGTGGGACAGCTGTAAATCCTTTGGTCCTTAAATGAAGCTAATATACTTTTTTATTTATCACAATTTTCTTTAACCAATTATGTGATTTAATGCAGGGCCGACAGACAAGTTCCTTACTTTTTCCCCCTTCTACTTTCATCTTCAATTTTTTGCGGTAATGCTGCAATTATTTGGTTGTAGTTTTGGGTAGAGCAGACATTTCCACATGTTTTTGTTAGCTGCATGTGCAACATAACTCCACCAGTCCTACCTATGATATAATTTACGAAGATTATACCTTTTTTAAACATTTTCTCAAAAAATAATGTTTTTTTATCAATGTTTTACCACAGCATGATGCTGCCACCACCATGCTTCACTGTGGGGATGGTGTTCTCGGGGTGATGAGAGGTGTTGGGTTTGCGCCAGACATTTTCCTTGATGGCCAAAAAGCTCAATTTTAGTCTAATCTGACCAGAGTACCTTCTTCCATATGTTTGGCGAACACCAAATGTGTTTGCTTATTTTTTTCTTTAAGCAATGGCTTTTTTCTGGCCACTCTTCCGTAAAGCCCAGCTCTGTGGAGTGTACGGCTTAAAGTGGCCAAACCCTCCCCTACCCTGGGCCAATTGTGCGCCGCCCCATGGGTCTCCCAGTCATGGCCGACTGCAACAGAGCCTAGACTCGAACCAGGATCTCTATTGGCACAGCTAGCACTGCGATGCAGTGCCTTAGACCACTGCGCCACTCGGGAGGCCCAATAATGGATTTAATGTTGCTCCGTGGGATGTTCAAAGTTTCTGATATTTTTTATAACCCAACCCTGATCTGTACTTCTCCACAACTTTGTCCCTGACCTCTTTGGATAGCTCCTTGGTCTTCATGGTGCTGCTTGCTTGGTGGTGCCCCTTGCTTAGTGGTGTTGCAGACTCTGGGGCCTTTCAGAACAGATGTATATATACTGAGATCATGTGACAGATCATGTGACACTTAGATTGCACACAGGTGGACTTTATTTAACTAATTATGTGACTTCTGAAGGTAATTGGTTGCACTAAATCTTATTTAGGGGCTTCATAGCAAAGGGGGTGAATACATACAGTGGGGAGAACAAGTATTTGATACACTGCTGATTTTGCAGGTTTTCCTACTTACAAAGCATGTAGAGATGTGTAATTTCTATCATAGGTACACTTCAACTATGAGAGACGGAATCTAAAACAAAAATCCAGAAGATCACATTGTATGATTTTTAATTAATTAATTTGCATTTTATTGCATGACATAAGTATTTCATCACCTACCAACCAGTAAGAATTCCGGCTCTCACAGACCTGTTAGTTTTTCTTTAAGAAGCCCTCCTGTTCTCCACTCATTACCTGTATTAACTGCACCTGTTTGAACTCGTTACCTGTATAAAAGACACCTGTCCACACACTCAATCAAACAGACTCCAACCTCTCCACAATGGCCAAGACCAGAGAGCTGTGTAAGAACATCAGGGATAAAATTGTAGACCTGCACAAGGCTGGGATGGACTACAGGACAATAGGCAAGCAGCTTGGTGAGAAGGCAACAACTGTTGGCGCAATTATTCGAAAATGGAAGAAGTTCAAGATGACGGTCAATCACCCTCGGTCTGGGGCTCCATGCAAGATCTCACCTTGTGGGGCATCAATGATCATGAGGAAGGTGAGGGATCAGCCCAGAACTACACGGCAGGACCTGGTCAATGACCTGAAGATCAAATCAAATCAAATTTTATTGGTCACATGCGCCGAATACAACAGGTGCAGACATTACAGTGAAATGCTTACTTACAGCCCTTAACCAACAGTGCATTTATTTTAAACAAAAAAAGTAAAAATAAAACAACAACAAAAAAAGTGTTGAGAAAAAAAAGAGCAGAAGTAAAATAAAGTGACAGTAGGGAGGCTATATATACAGGGGAGAGAGCTGGGACCACAGTCTCAAAGAAAACCATTAGTAACACACAACGCCGTCATGGATTAAAATCCTGCAGTGCACGCAAGGTCCCCCTGCTCAAGCCAGCGCATGTCCAGGCCCGTCTGAAGTTTGCCAATGACCATCTGGATGATCCAGAGGAGGAATGGGAGAAGGTCATGTGGTCTGATGAGACAAAAATAGAGCTTTTTGGTCTAAACTCCACTCGCCGTGTTTGGAGGAAGAAGAAGGATGAGTACAACCCCAAGAACACCATCCCAACCGTGAAGCATGGAGGTGGAAACATCATTCTTTGGGGATGCTTTTCTGCAAAGGGGACAGGACGACTGCACCGTATTGAGGGGAGGATGGATGGGGCCATGTATCGCGAGATCTTGGCCAACAACCTCCTTCCCTCAGTAAGAGCATTGAAGATGGGTCGTAGCTGGGTCTTCCAGCATGACAACAACCCGAAACACACAGCCAAGGCAACTAAGGAGTGGCTCCGTAAGAAGCATCTCAAGGTCCTGGAGTGGCCTAGCCAGTCTCCAGACCTGAACCCAATAGAAAATCTTTGGAGGGAGCTGAAAGTCCGTATTGCCCAGCGACAGCCCCGAAACCTGAAGGATCTGGAGAAGGTCTGTATGTAGGAGTGGGCCAAAATACCTGCTGAAGTGTGTGCAAACCTGGTCAAGACCCACAGGAAACTTATGATCTCTGTAATTGCAAACAAAGGTTTCTGTACCAAATATTAAGTTCTGCTTTTCTGATGTATCAAATACTTATGTCATGGAATAAAATGCAAATTAATTACTTAAAAATCATACAATGTGATTTTCTGGATTTTTGTTTTAGATTCCGTCTCTCACAGTTGAAGTGTACCTATGATAAAATTACAGACCTCTACATGCTTTGCAAGTAGGAAAACCTGCAAAATTGGAAGTGTATCAAATACTTGTTCTCCCCACTGTACCTATGATAAAAATTACAGACCTCTACATGCTTTGTAAGTAGGAAAACCTGCAAAATCGGCAGTGTATCAAATACTTGTTCTCCCCACTGTATGCACGCACCACTTTTCCGTTATTTATTTTTTAGACGTTTTTGAAACAAGTTATTTAGTTCATTCCACTTCACCAATATGGACTAGTTTGTGTGTGTCCATTACATGAAATCCAAATAAAAATCCATTTAAATGACAGGTTGTAATGCAACAAAATAGGAAAAACGCTAAGGGGGATGAATACTTTTGCAAGGCACTGTATATGCCAATTATATGATGGTCCGACCGCATTCTGTCCCCTATCAACACTTTTTAAACTTTTGGTGCCAACGAGAATGACATAAGAAAGAAGTCAAGACGACTAGCTTGATTGAGTCTCCGCCATGTATATCTCACTAGATCAGGATATTTAAGCCTCCATATATCTACTAGTTCTAATGTATCCATGACATTCACGATTTCCTTAAGAGCATGAGGGTGATAGTTTGTTGTGTGATTTCTTTTACGGTCCATTGAGATATTTAAAACTGTATTATAATCTCCCACCATAATAATAGAGTCTTGTATTGCTTGCAGGGTTGATAATTTATTATTATATATATTGTCAAAGAAGTGTGGATCATCATTATTTGGTCCGTAAAGGTTAATGAGCCATATCTGTTTATGGTCCAATAACATACAGTGGGGAAAAAAGTATTTAGTCAGCCACCAATTGTGCAAGTTCTCCCACTTAAAAAGAAGAGAGAGGCCTGTAATTTTCATCATAGGTACACGTCAACTATGACAGACAAATTGAGGAAAAAAAATCCAGAAAATCCCATTGTAGGATTTTTAATGAATTTATTTGCAAATTATGGTGGAAAATAAGTATTTGGTCACCTACAAACAAGCAAGATTTCTGGCTCTCACAGACCTGTAACTTCTTCTTTAAGAGGCTCCTCTGTCCTCCACTCGTTACCTGTATTAATGGTACCTGTTTGAACTTGTTATCAGTATAAAAGACACCTGTCCACAACCTCAAACAGTCACACTCCAAACTTCACAATGGCCAAGACCAAAGAGCTGTCAAAGGACACCAAAAACAAAATTGTAGACCTGCACCAGGCTGGGAAGACTGAATCTGCAATAGGTAAGCAGCTTGGTTTGAAGAAATCAACTGTGGGAGCAATTATTAGGAAATGGAAGACATACAAGACCACTGATAATCTCCCTCGATCTGGGGCTCCACGCAAGATCTCACCCCGTGGGGTCAAAATGATCACAAGAACGGTGAGCAAAAATCCCAGAACCACACGGGGGGACCTAGTGAATGACCTGCAGAGAGCTGGGACCAAAGTAACAAAGCCTACCATCAGTAACACACTACGCCGCCAGGGACTCAAATCCTGCAGTGCGAGACGTGTCCCCCTGCTTAAGCCAGTACATGTCCAGGCCCGTCTGAAGTGCATTTGGATGATCCAGAAGAGGATTGGGAGAATGTCATATGGTCAGATGAAACCAAAATATAACTTTTTGGTAAAAACTCAACTCGTCATGTTTGGAGGACAAAGAATGCTGAGTTGCATCCAAAGAACACCATACCTACTGTGAAGCATGGGGTTGGAAACATCATGCTTTGGGGCTGTTTTTCTGCAAAGGGACCAGGACGACTGATCCGTGTAAAGGAAAGAATGAATGGGGCCATGTATCGTGAGATTTTGAGTGAAACCCTCCTTCCATCAGCAAGGGCATTGAAGATGAAACGTGGCTGGGTCTTTCAGCATGACAATGATCCCAAACACACCGCCCGGGCAACGAAGGAGTGGCTTCGTAAGAAGCATTTCAAGGTCCTGGAGTGGCCTAGCCAGTCTCCAGATCTCAACCCCTTAGAAAATCTTTGGAGGGAGTTGAAAGTCTGTGTTGCCCAGCGACAGCCCCAAAACATCACTGCTCTAGAGGAGATCTGCATGGAGGAATGGGCCAAAATACCAGCAACAGTGTGTGAAAACCTTGTGAAGACTTACAGAAAACGTTTGACCTGTGTCATTGCCAACAAAGGGTATATAACAAAGTATTGAGAAACTTTTGTTATTGACCAAATACTTATTTTCCACCATCATATGCCAATAAATTCATAAAAAATCCTACAATGTGATTTTCTGGATTTTCTTTTCTCATTTTGTCTGTCATAATTGACGTGTACCTATGATGAAAATTACAGGCCTCTCTCATCTTTTTAAGTGGGAGAACTTGCAGAATTGGTGGCTGACTAAATACTTTTTTTCCCCACTGTATTTAAAATAATCCATCTACCTTGCGGATCTGTTTGGAAAGTTTGCACATTCGGATCGAAATTACTGTTCATTAATATCATCACCCCTTTTGAGTTTCTTTGCCCATGGGAGAAGTATTTTTCACCCCCCATTCCTTTTTCCACGCAACTTCATCTAGAATTGTTGAATGAGTTTCCTGTAAACAATAGATATTATATTCCTTCTCTTTGAGCCATGTAAATATTGTTCTTCTTTTGTTATTATCTGCTAAACCATTACAATTATAACTGGCTATACTTATTTCACCACATACCATAATGAGATACAAGTTCCAAATCTATTTATCATTTTATAGGTTTGTAAATTTACCAATAAAAAATACCATAGTGATTGAGTATCCATATAGCTGTACCATGATATTTGAATTGCTACTAAGTAACCCTCCAATTGTTCTCCACTATTCCCCCCGCTAAAGCCCCTCCCCATCCCAAGTTGGGCCGTCATCCCAGCGATCGGCATACCACTCCCATCCCCCCGGTTCCCTAGGCCCCCGAGAGGCCAGGACCCATCCATCGAAAACAGCACACAGTGCCATCCACAAAACAGAAGCAGGTCAACCACTAAAAGCATTTCCAATGCTCTCACCTCAATATATATAGCTATTTAAAAATATATATCTATTCAAATATCTTGCATATCTTAATTTCCATAATTATCTATTAATATGCGTAATAATGTTGGCAGTTCATGCATAGGATTGTTACCTATAACCCGGATTGCCATTGTAATACATTACATTTTTGTCAAGCAATTATTATTTTAACAAACAATTATTGTGGTTCATCCTATATTCTCCCTAACATCCGTACCCCCTTGTAACAGATATGGGATAATCACACACACACACGCACATACTCTAACACACTCAACCTCTTTCCTCCACACTCAACCATAAGATAAAATGCTCAATGGTTGTTACATCCCAGAGCCCAACTCAAGAATGGACCTGATTTACGAATGCATATACAGTTACAGCTGTTTGAGAAAGCATGCAAGATTGAGCAACAATTGACAACAATGTGAGATTAGATTAATCTATGTCAAGTCCTAGGAGATCAGATCCACCCTCTTCCCCTGAGACACAAACACTCTGGTGTCCCATTGTAACCCTTTTCCCCAAGCATCTCCATGCAGTCAGACCTTTGATTATTTTGTGCCACCAGGGCCACAATAATATGCCCCTCCTCTGATTGTCCGAGTGTGACCCCCTCCCCATGGGTTACTGCAGCCAGTGTTGCCAGCACTGCCACTACCTGGGTGGGGGTACCCCACTGGAATCTTCACCGGCTAGGTACAAGGTCGTCAAGGTTCTCATTAGCAGCTTTGAGAATGTCCTTGTATTTTATGCTCTCCCATCAGGGGGCTCTGGCTTTGTAGGACCAACCCTGCCAGGCAGGCTCAGAATCTTGAGGGAGCGGTTCAAATAAGTTACCTTTAATTAGGTTTTTGAGTCATAAAGCAACTGAGTAAAATCAAAATTGCCACTTAAATTAAAAAGAAAAATGTAATTTTTGTCAACTCTGTAAAACATCAACTCTGTCAGATTTTTGGCTAACATCAACTCTGTCAAAGGGCTGAAAGATCTGATAGAATGGTTACGTTTTTATTGGGGATTTTCAAAATAAAACTTTTTATGTTTATACTGAACTTTTATTTTTAGAGGCAAAAATATGTCTGTTTTATAATAATAAATAATAATATGCCATTTAGCAGACGCTTTTATCCAAAGCGACTTACAGTCATGCGTGCATACCTTTTTTTTTTGTGTATGGGTGGTCCCGGGGATTGAACCCACTATCTTGGCGTTACAAGCGCCGTGCTCTACCAGCTGAGCTACAGAGTATCTGTTGTCAACTCCGTCAGTGGCTTGTCAACAGCGTCACTGATGGCTAACCCAATTAAAAAATATATTTTAATCACAATTCTGCAACATATGCTTAACCAGTTGAAATATTTGCTGCACTAGACCTAAGGGATAATGTTTGCTTTATAAATGTTGTTTCATGTTCTAAATCTAGAAAAACATGCCAAAATGCTAAAGATATTAGCCTTGGAATTCCCCCATAGAGAATAACGCATGAGAATGGAAGCATTCTAAGCACATGCTGAGTACATACTCTATTTTTGATAGAAGAAAACATACAAAAGAATAAACCATGAGGCTAGAAATGTATAATGAATGATGTACAGTGCCTTCAGAAAGTATTCACACTTTTCCCACATTTTGTTGTGTTACAGCCTGAATTTAAAATGTATTACATTTTGATTTTTGGTTACTGGCCTACACAATACCGCATAATGGTATATCTTCAAAGAGTAACTTAAATAATCCCACAGACATTGAATATCCCTTTGAGCATGGTGAAGTTATTAATTACACTTTAGATAGTGTTTCAATACACCCAGTCACTACAAAGATACAGCCTTCCTTCCCAACTCAGTTGCCTGAGAGGAAGGAAACCGCTCAGGGAAATCACCATGAGGCCAATGGTGACTTTCAAACAGTTATAGAGTTTTATGGTTGTGATAGGAGAAAACTGAGGATGGATCAACAACCTTATAGGTACTCCACAATCTTAATCTAATTGACAGATTGAAAAGAAGGACACCTGTACAAAATAAAAACTATTCCTAAACATGCATCCTGTTTGCAACAAGGCAGTAAAGTAAAACTGTGTCAAAGCAATTAAACTTTTTGTCCTGAATACAATGTGTTACAGTGGGGAAAAAAAGTATTTAGTCAGCCACCAATTGTGCAAGTTCTCCCACTTAAAAAGAAGAGAGAGGCCTGTAATTTTCATCATAGGTACACGTCAACTATGACAGACAAATTGAGGAAAAAAAATCCAGAAAATCCCATTGTAGGATTTTTAATGAATTTATTTGCAAATTATGGTGGAAAATAAGTATTTGGTCACCTACAAACAAGCAAGATTTCTGGCTCTCACAGACCTGTAACTTCTTCTTTAAGAGGCTCCTCTGTCCTCCACTCGTTACCTGTATTAATGGTACCTGTTTGAACTTGTTATCAGTATAAAAGACACCTGTCCACAACCTCAAACAGTCACACTCCAAACTTCACAATGGCCAAGACCAAAGAGCTGTCAAAGGACACCAAAAACAAAATTGTAGACCTGCACCAGGCTGGGAAGACTGAATCTGCAATAGGTAAGCAGCTTGGTTTGAAGAAATCAACTGTGGGAGCAATTATTAGGAAATGGAAGACATACAAGACCACTGATAATCTCCCTCGATCTGGGGCTCCACGCAAGATCTCACCCCGTGGGGTCAAAATGATCACAAGAACGGTGAGCAAAAATCCCAGAACCACACGGGGGGACCTAGTGAATGACCTGCAGAGAGCTGGGACCAAAGTAACAAAGCCTACCATCAGTAACACACTACGCCCCCAGGGACTCAAATCCTGCAGTGCGAGACGTGTCCCCCTGCTTAAGCCAGTACATGTCCAGGCCCGTCTGAAGTGCATTTGGATGATCCAGAAGAGGATTGGGAGAATGTCATATGGTCAGATGAAACCAAAATATAACTTTTTGGTAAAAACTCAACTCGTCATGTTTGGAGGACAAAGAATGCTGAGTTGCATCCAAAGAACACCATACCTACTGTGAAGCATGGGGTTGGAAACATCATGCTTTGGGGCTGTTTTTCTGCAAAGGGACCAGGACGACTGATCCGTGTAAAGGAAAGAATGAATGGGGCCATGTATCGTGAGATTTTGAGTGAAACCCTCCTTCCATCAGCAAGGGCATTGAAGATGAAACGTGGCTGGGTCTTTCAGCATGACAATGATCCCAAACACACCGCCCGGGCAACGAAGGAGTGGCTTCGTAAGAAGCATTTCAAGGTCCTGGAGTGGCCTAGCCAGTCTCCAGATCTCAACCCCTTAGAAAATCTTTGGAGGGAGTTGAAAGTCTGTGTTGCCCAGCGACAGCCCCAAAACATCACTGCTCTAGAGGAGATCTGCATGGAGGAATGGGCCAAAATACCAGCAACAGTGTGTGAAAACCTTGTGAAGACTTACAGAAAACGTTTGACCTGTGTCATTGCCAACAAAGGGTATATAACAAAGTATTGAGAAACTTTTGTTATTGACCAAATACTTATTTTCCACCATCATATGCCAATAAATTCATAAAAAATCCTACAATGTGATTTTCTGGATTTTCTTTTCTCATTTTGTCTGTCATAATTGACGTGTACCTATGATGAAAATTACAGGCCTCTCTCATCTTTTTAAGTGGGAGAACTTGCACAATTGGTGGCTGACTAAATACTTTTTTTCCCCACTGTATTTAAAATAATCCATCTACCTTGCGGATCTGTTTGGAAAGTTTGCACATTCGGATCGAAATTACTGTTCATTAATATCATCACCCCTTTTGAGTTTCTTTGCCCATGGGAGAAGTATTTTTCACCCCCCATTCCTTTTTCCACGCAACTTCATCTAGAATTGTTGAATGAGTTTCCTGTAAACAATAGATATTATATTCCTTCTCTTTGAGCCATGTAAATATTGTTCTTCTTTTGTTATTATCTGCTAAACCATTACAATTATAACTGGCTATACTTATTTCACCACATACCATAATGAGATACAAGTTCCAAATCTATTTATCATTTTATAGGTTTGTAAATTTACCAATAAAAAATACCATAGTGATTGAGTATCCATATAGCTGTACCATGATATTTGAATTGCTACTAAGTAACCCTCCAATTGTTCTCCACTATTCCCCCCGCTAAAGCCCCTCCCCATCCCAAGTTGGGCCGTCATCCCAGCGATCGGCATACCACTCCCATCCCCCCGGTTCCCTAGGCCCCCGAGAGGCCAGGACCCATCCATCGAAAACAGCACACAGTGCCATCCACAAAACAGAAGCAGGTCAACCACTAAAAGCATTTCCAATGCTCTCACCTCAATATATATAGCTATTTAAAAATATATATCTATTCAAATATCTTGCATATCTTAATTTCCATAATTATCTATTAATATGCGTAATAATGTTGGCAGTTCATGCATAGGATTGTTACCTATAACCCGGATTGCCATTGTAATACATTACATTTTTGTCAAGCAATTATTATTTTAACAAACAATTATTGTGGTTCATCCTATATTCTCCCTAACATCCGTACCCCCTTGTAACAGATATGGGATAATCACACACACACACGCACATACTCTAACACACTCAACCTCTTTCCTCCACACTCAACCATAAGATAAAATGCTCAATGGTTGTTACATCCCAGAGCCCAACTCAAGAATGGACCTGATTTACGAATGCATATACAGTTACAGCTGTTTGAGAAAGCATGCAAGATTGAGCAACAATTGACAACAATGTGAGATTAGATTAATCTATGTCAAGTCCTAGGAGATCAGATCCACCCTCTTCCCCTGAGACACAAACACTCTGGTGTCCCATTGTAACCCTTTTCCCCAAGCATCTCCATGCAGTCAGACCTTTGATTATTTTGTGCCACCAGGGCCACAATAATATGCCCCTCCTCTGATTGTCCGAGTGTGACCCCCTCCCCATGGGTTACTGCAGCCAGTGTTGCCAGCACTGCCACTACCTGGGTGGGGGTACCCCACTGGAATCTTCACCGGCTAGGTACAAGGTCGTCAAGGTTCTCATTAGCAGCTTTGAGAATGTCCTTGTATTTTATGCTCTCCCATCAGGGGGCTCTGGCTTTGTAGGACCAACCCTGCCAGGCAGGCTCAGAATCTTGAGGGAGCGGTTCAAATAAGTTACCTTTAATTAGGTTTTTGAGTCATAAAGCAACTGAGTAAAATCAAAATTGCCACTTAAATTAAAAAGAAAAATGTAATTTTTGTCAACTCTGTAAAACATCAACTCTGTCAGATTTTTGGCTAACATCAACTCTGTCAAAGGGCTGAAAGATCTGATAGAATGGTTACGTTTTTATTGGGGATTTTCAAAATAAAACTTTTTATGTTTATACTGAACTTTTATTTTTAGAGGCAAAAATATGTCTGTTTTATAATAATAAATAATAATATGCCATTTAGCAGACGCTTTTATCCAAAGCGACTTACAGTCATGCGTGCATACCTTTTTTTTTTGTGTATGGGTGGTCCCGGGGATTGAACCCACTATCTTGGCGTTACAAGCGCCGTGCTCTACCAGCTGAGCTACAGAGTATCTGTTGTCAACTCCGTCAGTGGCTTGTCAACAGCGTCACTGATGGCTAACCCAATTAAAAAATATATTTTAATCACAATTCTGCAACATATGCTTAACCAGTTGAAATATTTGCTGCACTAGACCTAAGGGATAATGTTTGCTTTATAAATGTTGTTTCATGTTCTAAATCTAGAAAAACATGCCAAAATGCTAAAGATATTAGCCTTGGAATTCCCCCATAGAGAATAACGCATGAGAATGGAAGCATTCTAAGCACATGCTGAGTACATACTCTATTTTTGATAGAAGAAAACATACAAAAGAATAAACCATGAGGCTAGAAATGTATAATGAATGATGTACAGTGCCTTCAGAAAGTATTCACACTTTTCCCACATTTTGTTGTGTTACAGCCTGAATTTAAAATGTATTACATTTTGATTTTTGGTTACTGGCCTACACAATACCGCATAATGGTATATCTTCAAAGAGTAACTTAAATAATCCCACAGACATTGAATATCCCTTTGAGCATGGTGAAGTTATTAATTACACTTTAGATAGTGTTTCAATACACCCAGTCACTACAAAGATACAGCCTTCCTTCCCAACTCAGTTGCCTGAGAGGAAGGAAACCGCTCAGGGAAATCACCATGAGGCCAATGGTGACTTTCAAACAGTTATAGAGTTTTATGGTTGTGATAGGAGAAAACTGAGGATGGATCAACAACCTTATAGGTACTCCACAATCTTAATCTAATTGACAGATTGAAAAGAAGGACACCTGTACAAAATAAAAACTATTCCTAAACATGCATCCTGTTTGCAACAAGGCAGTAAAGTAAAACTGTGTCAAAGCAATTAAACTTTTTGTCCTGAATACAATGTGTTACAGTGGGGAAAAAAAGTATTTAGTCAGCCACCAATTGTGCAAGTTCTCCCACTTAAAAAGAAGAGAGAGGCCTGTAATTTTCATCATAGGTACACGTCAACTATGACAGACAAATTGAGGAAAAAAAATCCAGAAAATCCCATTGTAGGATTTTTAATGAATTTATTTGCAAATTATGGTGGAAAATAAGTATTTGGTCACCTACAAACAAGCAAGATTTCTGGCTCTCACAGACCTGTAACTTCTTCTTTAAGAGGCTCCTCTGTCCTCCACTCGTTACCTGTATTAATGGTACCTGTTTGAACTTGTTATCAGTATAAAAGACACCTGTCCACAACCTCAAACAGTCACACTCCAAACTTCACAATGGCCAAGACCAAAGAGCTGTCAAAGGACACCAAAAACAAAATTGTAGACCTGCACCAGGCTGGGAAGACTGAATCTGCAATAGGTAAGCAGCTTGGTTTGAAGAAATCAACTGTGGGAGCAATTATTAGGAAATGGAAGACATACAAGACCACTGATAATCTCCCTCGATCTGGGGCTCCACGCAAGATCTCACCCCGTGGGGTCAAAATGATCACAAGAACGGTGAGCAAAAATCCCAGAACCACACGGGGGGACCTAGTGAATGACCTGCAGAGAGCTGGGACCAAAGTAACAAAGCCTACCATCAGTAACACACTACGCCCCCAGGGACTCAAATCCTGCAGTGCGAGACGTGTCCCCCTGCTTAAGCCAGTACATGTCCAGGCCCGTCTGAAGTGCATTTGGATGATCCAGAAGAGGATTGGGAGAATGTCATATGGTCAGATGAAACCAAAATATAACTTTTTGGTAAAAACTCAACTCGTCATGTTTGGAGGACAAAGAATGCTGAGTTGCATCCAAAGAACACCATACCTACTGTGAAGCATGGGGTTGGAAACATCATGCTTTGGGGCTGTTTTTCTGCAAAGGGACCAGGACGACTGATCCGTGTAAAGGAAAGAATGAATGGGGCCATGTATCGTGAGATTTTGAGTGAAACCCTCCTTCCATCAGCAAGGGCATTGAAGATGAAACGTGGCTGGGTCTTTCAGCATGACAATGATCCCAAACACACCGCCCGGGCAACGAAGGAGTGGCTTCGTAAGAAGCATTTCAAGGTCCTGGAGTGGCCTAGCCAGTCTCCAGATCTCAACCCCTTAGAAAATCTTTGGAGGGAGTTGAAAGTCTGTGTTGCCCAGCGACAGCCCCAAAACATCACTGCTCTAGAGGAGATCTGCATGGAGGAATGGGCCAAAATACCAGCAACAGTGTGTGAAAACCTTGTGAAGACTTACAGAAAACGTTTGACCTGTGTCATTGCCAACAAAGGGTATATAACAAAGTATTGAGAAACTTTTGTTATTGACCAAATACTTATTTTCCACCATCATATGCCAATAAATTCATAAAAAATCCTACAATGTGATTTTCTGGATTTTCTTTTCTCATTTTGTCTGTCATAATTGACGTGTACCTATGATGAAAATTACAGGCCTCTCTCATCTTTTTAAGTGGGAGAACTTGCACAATTGGTGGCTGACTAAATACTTTTTTTCCCCACTGTATGTTTGGGGAAAATCCAATACAACACATTATTGAGTACCACTCTCCATATTTTCAAGTATAGTGGTGGCTGCATCATGTTACAGGTATGCTTGTAATCGTTAAGGACTGGGGAGTTTTTTTTGGGATAAAAAATAAACGGAATGGAGCTAAGCACAGGCAAAAACCTGGTTAAGTCTGCTTTCCACCAGCAGGACAATAACCTTATACACAAGGTCAAATCTACACTGGAGATGGTTACCAAGAAGATAGGGAATGTTCCTGAGTGGCCGAGTTACAACTTTTACTTAAATAAGCTTGAAATTCAATGGCAAGACCTGAAAATGGTTGTCTAGCAATGATCAACAACCAATTTGACAGAGCTTGAAGAATGTTGAAAAGAATAATGGGCAAATGTTGCACAATCCAGGTGTGGAAAGCTCTTAGAGACTTTCCCAGAAAGACTCACAGCTCTAATCGCAGTCAAAGGTGATTCTAACATGTATTGACCCAGAGGGTTGAATATTTATCTAATCAAGATACTGTGTATTAGTATTTTATTTTTTTACAAATGTTAGAATATTTCTTCCACTTTGACTATAGAGTATTTTGTGTAGATCGTTGACAAAAAATGACATTTTTATTTTATTTTCTACCACTTTGTAACACAACAAAATGTGGAAAAAGTCAAAAGGTGTGAATGCTTTTTGAAGGCAATGTTGCCTTCCTTTTGGGGGTTGCCATTTGACATTTGCAGTATTTCCACAACACACAATTGTGTGGTAAATATAGCTATTCCAGTTTTTGTAAATGATGGGGGAATCATACACTTGAGCAGTATAATCGTGGATCTCTAACATATAATTTATTTAACATGTTATTTTTTCATGCTACTCTGAGTCCACATGGGAAATACCATAAGATACTATAAGCCTGCTTCAGATGCCGGTATATAATTATTATAATACCGTATTGGTCAAGGTCCCTGCTTTGAGGATATTTCTTAAAGTCAATTTGTTAACATACAGAGAATTACCTCTCATTGAACCTTAGACGTACTGTAAATAAGATGAAACCCCTGGATTCAGTCAATACTCAGAGACACAGTAAGTATGTCATAAAACAGAAAAAGTTGACTCCCATACCAGTAACAATGACCTACTAACAACCTTTGGTGAGACCTCAGTAAAAGGAGAGCACACTGTATTTGCTGTGGATGTGGCTTTTGACTAGGTCTCTGTTCCTATATTGAACAGGCCTCCAGAGTCTTCCTTCCTCTCTCCATCCCCATCCACCAAAATTAATCTCTACTCTGTCATCATTTTATCACCAGAATGAGGCCACCTCTCACAGAAAGCAGAACACACAGAGAGATGAGTTCCATCAAGGCCAGACATCTCATCTCGTCTACAGAGCAAAATAGCAAATGGCAATTGTGGTGTATACTTAGAGCAGGTTCCAATCTAGAACACGACCATGGACAGCCAGGATTCTAGAACATTTAGAAAACACAGCTCTCTAATCATGATCATGTTGCAGCTGACACAAGCTCTGAACTCTTTCACTCTTTCTCCCCGTCATTGCAAGCACATTCATGTGGAGGATAGCTCATTAAGTTTGCTTGCCATTGATCTGTTCATAATAGCTGCATGCAGGCATGGCTCTGCTCACTGAGGAAACAGCACAGAGACAAGAGAGGAGTGTAGTTGATCCATCAATGATCAGGAAACCAATTATCCATTTGGCAATGGGAGGATGGGATGGCCAATTAGTACGAAACCCACCTCATGGTGATATATTCTTCCTCCGTTCATTTTGAACCAGATTTTCTAATCGATGTAAAGATGAATAGGACACATTTTATGTTTTTGTTTGTCAATAACGTATCATAATGTTTACGTCATAATGTGTATGTCTAACAGATACTATGCTTCATTGTCTTCCTACAGGTGGCGTCACTCCTACATAATGCTCGTCCCTCAACCGACAATGCAGACGGAGGCACAGAGTCGTCACGCTATCTAACGTAAGACAATGATATATGATACCTATAGGACGCTCTGATGTAAGTGGATTTTGTTTACTTTCTACAGTGTTCTTTTTAGTTATTTAAATGTCAAAGACACCCAAGTGTGCACGTGTGGTATCTTTCCTTGGTTATCAAGTGAAACATGCAAATGTGATAACAGTCCTCATCTATGGATCTATTAGCCTCACAGCCGAGCTCCAATCAAATTGGCTCCATAAAAAGAAAGTGACTGATGATTGCTGATGTGTTTTTGGAGACAGTGTGTTTGTGTGTGTGTGTGAGAGAGAGAGAGAGAGAGAGAGAGAGAGAGAGAGAGAGAGAGAGAGAGAGAGAGAGAGAGAGAGAGAGAGAGAGAGAGAGAGAGAGAGAGAGAGAGAGAGAGAGAGAGAGTATATGCGTGGCAGTGTCTTTCTGTCTTTGTCTGTCTGCATGTGGGGGTAGGGCAGACAGCGGCTCTTTATCTGAGAGGGAGTGGGAGGTAGGAGAAAGGATATGAGAGAGATGGTTGTTTAGATGGAAATGGAGATAGGGAGAGGCCAAGCAGAACTGAACGATACAGACAAATGACATTTGACCACTTTCCCTTTGACAAGCCGTGGCAAATTTACCATGACATCCTGTCTCTGCTTTTCAGGAAATACATTGCAATGCATGTCAGGAATGGAGACTGTCTGGACTAATGCTATGTTCGTGACAACGAAGGTGCTTAGTTTGGAGTACACAAAATGTCTAGCTCTGTCATTTGATATTATTATCAGCTATTCCAGGTCAAGGTTTGTGGACTGGGTGGGTTATCTACAAACCATAAAACTGCCTTTGCATTTCTGTGATGCAAATTCATTTCTCATATAGGCTAAATGGAGAACGCAAACAATATAAAGCCGCCTGAGAGATTGAGATTTATTTTCTATTTGTTTTCTAATGTGACAAAAGTCATAGTTTTGTGTCACAGTAATTCGTTAAATGTCAACTTGGCTGTTCTTGTGATTGCTGGCTACTCAGGTAACCTCTTTGAGAAATAATTAAATGTAATACTTAGGTGCTATAGCTGCACTGGGATTATAAATAAATGTTGACATTTCACTGTTTATTGGAAATGTTGCCTGTAGCTGCCCAGGCTGACCTATGTAGGAATGTGTAGCTGTAATAAGGTGGTATATGGAGAGCTTATGGAGTTGTTTGACCTCTTTTACAGGACCTGCTACTGGCATGTACAGGTAGCTGTGTGTGTTTCATATACAGTGGGGGAAAAAAGTATTTAGTCAGCCACCAATTGTGCAAGTTCTCCCACTTAAAAAGATGAGAGAGGCCTGTAATTTTCATCATAGGTACATGTCAACTATGACAGACAAAATGAGAAAAAAAAATCCAGAAAAACACATTGTAGGATTTTTCATGAATTTATTTGCAAATTATGGTGGAAAATAAGTATTTGGTCAATAACAAAAGTTTCTCAATACTTTGTTATATACCCTTTGTTGGCAATGACACAGGTCAAACGTTTTCTGTAAGTCTTCACAAGGTTTTCACACACTGTTGCTGGTATTTTGGCCCATTCCTCCATGCAGATCTCCTCTAGAGCAGTGATGTTTTGGGGCTGTCGCTGGGCAACACAGACTTTCAACTCCCTCCAAAGATTTTCTATGGGGTTGAGATCAGGAGACTGGCTAGGCCACTCCAGGACCTTGAAATGCTTCTTACGAAGCCACTCCTTCATTGCCCGGGCGGTGTGTTTGGGATCATTGTCATGCTGAAAGACCCAGCCATGTTTCATCTTCAATGCCCTTGCTGATGGAAGGAGGTTTTCACTCAAAATCTCACGATACATGGCCCCATTCATTCGTTCCTTTACACGGATCAGTCGTCCTGTTCCCTTTGCAGAAAAACAGCCCCAAAGCATGATGTTTCCACCCCCATGCTTCACAGTAGGTATGGTGTTCTTTGGATGCAACTCAGCATTCTTTGTCCTCCAAACACGACGAGTTGAGTTTTTACCAAAAAGTTATATTTTGGTTTCATCTGACCATATGACATTCTCCCAATCCTCTTCTGGATCATCCAAATGCACTTCAGACGGGCCTGGACATGTACTGGCTTAAGCAGGGGGACACGTCTCGCACTGCAGGATTTGAGTCCCTGGCGGCGTAGTGTGTTACTGATGGTAGGCTTTGTTACTTTGGTCCCAGCTCTCTGCAGGTCATTCACTAGGTCCCCCCGTGTGGTTCTGGGATTTTTGCTCACCGTTCTTGTGATCATTTTGACCCTACGGGGTGAGATCTTGCGTGGAGCCCCAGATCGAGGGAGATTATCAGTGGTCTTGTATGTCTTCCATTTCCTAATAATTGCTCCCACAGTTGATTTCTTAAAACCAAGCTGCTTACCTATTGCAGATTCAGTCTTCCCAGCCTGGTGCAGGTCTACAATTTTGTTTCTGGTGTCCTTTGACAGCTCTTTGGTCTTGGCCATAGTGGAGTTT
>NC_140000.1:38573812-38609342 GCF_964263955.1 Coregonus lavaretus | reverse complement strand
AGACATAAGTATTTGGACAAATTCACTTATAGTGTATCAAAGTAATGAACAGTTTAGTATTTGGTCCCATATTTCTTGCATGCAATGACTACATCAAGCTTGTGACTCTACAAACTCAGATGCATTTGCAGTTTGTTTTGGTTGTGTTTTGGGTTATGTTTTGGCCAATAGTAACTGAATGGTGAATGATGACTGGAGTAATTTTCTTTCTAAGTGAGTAGATAAGATGTTTTTGAACACTTCTAACTGAATCCTGATAATGCCATGATTAAGAAAAATGATGAATGAATCATTAATAAGGATGATTGAGATGCCATTCAGAGGCTACAACAAAACATTCTGACCTCTCACCCTTATCAATAACAGAGGAGGTTAGCATTTTTTGGGGAGTATGATCTTTATTCATGATTTTGTGGGTATGGTCATCATTAGTCATGATTCCTTCATGATTATATATAATCATGGTAGCATCCACATTAATGTAGAAGTGTTCAGGAACATCTTTTTTTTATTTACAATGAAATGTACTCCAAAATGACACAATATATTATTCACCATTCAGTTCCTATTGGGCAAAACAAACAACCAAAACAAACTGCAAATTCAACCAACACGTTTGTAGAGTCACAACTTTTGGCGTGAGAAAAGTCTGTATGATGAGACAGTTTATGTGAGTGAATGAACCCGTAAATGATTGACTTGTGTCCACTACAATATCTCAGATGAATAGGACATGTGTAGTTTGAATACCATAAACGTTATGTTGTTTTAATCATTGCATTCTACGAATATGGGACCAAATACTAAACTGTTGACTAATTTAATACACTATAAGTGAATTTTCCAAATACTTATTACTTCTTCAAATGGGGGGACTAGATACATAAAGTTATTTCATTTCTAAATACAGATATTTATGAAAATACCCTCAAATAATTCTGTACATTCTGTACTGTCGCCTTATATGAAACATTTACTCTCAAATCCAACATGCTGGAGTACAGAGCCACATTTAAAGTGTTTGCTTCACTGTCCAAGTACATACGGAGGGGAGTGTATGTGTGTGTCTGTGTGTTTGTGTGTGTGTGCGTGCGTATGTGTATCTATGATGCATGTGTCTGTGTCTCCATACATCCATCACTCTGTCTGGGTAGCTCATGATTGCGCAACTGCCTGGGTTTTAGCCCATTCAGTCTCAGTAGTATCGTATCACTCCTAAGCAATAGCTTTTCGTTAGTGTATCCAGGGTTAGTGTATTTATCTTGAATACAGATCGACAGCACAGCAGCAATTCTCAGATGTCTCTCCTCTATTTGAAAATGTCCCTCTTATCATGTTCCCTCTCTGTTTAAAATCTATATTCCCTGAGACTTTAGGAGTTACCTTTGAACGGATGAAAGGGTATCGCTACATTTCGACTACCTTTTCAGACTAGATTAGAAAAGCTGAAATGTCATTGACGCAGGTAAACAACAATACTTTGATTTTGTATTTCTACTTGCTTTTCTTAATGTTAAAACGTTAATGTTTCTTAAAGTTCAACCCAAATCTGTTTGTAAACAGAAGGCTATCAGCTATGGAAGACCTGTTTACTGTACTGTATGCTTGAACACTCTGAACTCTTCCCTCTAGCTGTCTGTCTGAACCACTGTTTACATGTTGTGTATTCAGGTATCAGAATCAAACCAGGGGCTTCTTGTAATACATCATTATGCAACTAACAATTCATTAGCCGCAGTGTATTTTGACATTGAGTATAGGACTGATAGTTAAACCCACACATCTTTGCTCCTCCTCATAGATAGATAGCCTAGAAAATTGCACTCGGGCTACATGTAAATTCTCCTCTAAATACATACACCCACACACTGGCACACCTCACTGTATTAGGCTATTGTATGAGAAAAAACTATTTAAATCCTGTTTCATATAGGCCCAATGTAATGTAGCCCTAACAAGATCAATATACCTGTTTACACTGTACTCTACTGCAGGAGTTGTTAGGGAAAAAGCAATGATGAATTTTGAACTAACTGAAATCACTATTTGATTTTAGGACTTTTATTCCCACCTGAGAGGGGGAAGTAGTTGTATGTTTAGTGGAGAAAGGGTTATGACTCTTAAATTCCCAGGCTAAACACATAGCATTACAGATTAACTCAGTAAAGTCAATAAAAATCCAAATTTAAAGGGAAGGGGAATATAGACGGGTTGGCTGACAACGTCACAAAAATTATGTGCGCGCATTCGATGTGGACGGAAGGAGTGTGTTGTTATAATTCTTACTGGTCAGATAGCTAGCAATAATGACAAGAAGCTGCCATGTGGGGAATCGTAAGTGGCTCGTTTCAGCTCGTTGTATCTTGTTATTGATGCTATGTCTTGTTTGGAGGTCTGATATGGCTAAAATTCGCTTATGAGCTAACCAACAACTGTAATGATGTATTTGAGAGATAACACATGCACATTGTGCAAATTAATTATTTTTTTCAATAAACATTTGGAAACTAAATATAGTTTACATGTTGTTAACAGTCTAAGCCAACCCCGTCTGGTTTGCCCCCTTGTTGCTAAACAACCAACCCGTCTATAATAATACACAGAGCTCTGATGACAACATCAAAATGTAAGGTAAACAGACTAGGCTATATATGAATGGTGTTACATGGAGACAGGCTACTGTGCTATACTGTGCTATACAGAGCTATAGGATGAGTTGGCATTGGATTCCCCGCTCCCAGGTTGTCACATGGCTATAGATATGCATGACAAGCACACTGTTTGGTCTGCCATTTTCTCACCATAGGATGAAGATGGTCTCCATCAGAGGCAAATTACAATGATACAATTGTGGTTAGGTTTCATGGTGTGCATTGAGCAATGCTATATAATTTCATATTGAATGGCTGTTGGTTAGGCTTCTGTCTGGAAGAGGGGGGTTCTGGATCCATTGTGCCCATGTTCAATATAAGCTCCATTCATTTGTAGGAGCAACAAGGTAGACTGACTCACTTATACAGCAACAAGGTAGACTGACTCACTGATTCAGCAACAAGGTAGACTGACTCACTGATACAGCAACAAGGTAGGCTGATTCACTGATACAGCAACAAGGTAAATACTGTCAACTGATAACTGTGCCTTATATGTAGGATACATTATAGTAAGCCTTACAAAAACATAAGGCATTCCCTCATGTTTATGTCTCATTGGAATATTCCATGAGTGACATATTATGTTGGAGAGGTTATAGTTTAGAGAGAGAGAGAGAGAGAGAGAGAGAGAGAGAGAGAGAGAGAGAGAGAGAGAGAGAGAGAGAGAGAGAGACGCCCCAATGCAGTTAAAGGATTAGTTACTCGCTGCTTCTCTCTCCAAATCCTGCAAGGTGTAGGAGGTCAGGCTCCGGGGATATGTGGATAAGTGATTGTGTTCACTGTGGACTATACTCTGCACATAAGATGCCTCGCCGTGACAGGGGTAATTACGCAAAAGCTCCAGATGCAACGTGCAGATATGGTACTGAAGCGAATGGATCTGATGCACGATGCAATGTGGGAGTGTGTTTGTGTGTGTGTGTTTGTGTGTGTGTGTGTGTGTGTGTGTGTGTGTGTGTGTGTGTGTGTGTGTGTGTGTGTGTGTGTGTGTGTGTGTGTGCGTGTGTGTGCGTGCGTGCGTGTGTGTTGTGTGTGTTGCGTGCAGCCCGGGGATAGGCCTATTAGTGCTTTCGTGGCAGGTAGCTACTGAGAACGAGTTCTCTTTGATTGCAACAGGATGATTCAACGGAGAGCAAAGAGAGAGGGGAGGGAGAGTTAGCCATCATTCTGAGGGTTTCTAGATGTGCCTTGTTTGCGCGCTCTCTAAATGTATCAGCAACAGGACGCGCATCATAGCATAAATATATGCAGAAATCCACCTGCTTTACAAAAAAAACAAATATATTCGACGTCATTCATAATCCATTTCCATCATAAAGCGCATTCTGCATAGTTGCGCAAATGCGTCCCTACGTCTGAAGGTTCGAGAACAATCAGTAGCCCTCCAAGCTGTCATGCATGTCCGATTGTTACATTTGCAGTAAAACATAATGGTAACCATTTTCATACATAATGTTTTATATAGCTTAGCAACACCTTTCTCGTTATGCTAGTTTTTACTGTCGTCAAAGCCTTTCACCAAACCAGATATTTCCCGTTAACTTCTTGGAAATCCGTAGTGCAACAGTGGCGATATGGAATATGCTCCACATATCTGCTCTCTAGATGACAGAAAAAATATTGGGAAAAGGGGGGAACTCACCCGCAATAGTAATCTTCTCCAATCGACTGATATGTATTCCCAATATCCCCATCTAGCGCATAGGTCTAGCGACGGAGGAGAGAGAGCGCGCAACACAGATAAGCCTAGACGGTGGCTTCTTATTTTTACGCAATTGGAGAGAGACCAGCTCCAGCTTTTCCTTCTTCCAAGTGTTGTTCCCAATCAGAAAACGGAAAGTCCAAAAGCAGAGAGAGCTGTTGGGTTGGTAGAAGAGCCTCTATCCCCCGTGCTTTTTCCACGGTGGTTAACGGCGCATCTCCCCCTCGATCAGCTGTCACAGAGACATGGTGCTTTCTGCTCAGCACTCATTAATATCCGAACAACCCCGGCTCTCCAGAGAACAGCCAATAGCGTTGGAGATGCAGGCATGGCGCTCGCAGCATCCCGAGTCTGGTTGGCTGAATTCACCCGTCTGTCCTTTCTTCGACCCTCTCTTCCAGGGAGTCTTGAAGCAATAAGGAGGGAAATGAGATGAGGGTGCAGGAAGAAAATGGATATCTGTTCCTATTAGAGCTCGCGCTCGGTTTGAGACCCAGGGGGGTTTGAACACATTGTTCTACAAACGGATGTTCCTGCTGGGTCGGAGAGGTTATCCCTCGCCTTGGAAAATGAGATGTATCTCTGTCAGAGTCCTGAAGTTCTGAAGCTCCATTACTGTATGGTTTACCAGTGGTTTGGAACAGATAGTTTGGATTCCCATACCCTCTGTGCATCAGGTCCTAGAGACATTTAGGACGTGGCTATCCATTTGGTGCCATCTTATCATACCATGCAGTTATTCAATAGTTACTGTTTTATAATAACTCCTGGAATGAATAATGTAAAACATCATTAAGCTTCGCATAATGAGAAGTTCATGACTTCTACAGGGCCCTTACTTTGTACAGGCTTCAGTGGCCACCATCCCCCTAGCTTTCAGAAAGGAGCCAACTCCATTGTCAGGGATGAATAAGTTGTGAAGGAAGTTGTCTTTAAGCTGGCTTCGCACTTTTACCGCCCATGCTCAGACCTTCAGAGGTGACCCAGGGGACTGCACACACAAACACACACACACACACACACACACACACACACACACCTACACACACACACTCTGACAACAGGGACATAGTTCATAATAAAACTCTCAATGGGGTGAGTGGCAGTCACTTTTTTAATGTGGTGCATGACTGATAGGGGAAAGTGGGGTAAATTGAGCCAAAGGGTAAGTTGAGCCACTCCTTGTTTCTAAACCATACACAAAATGAATCATGTGACCAAATATTTAGAAAGAGGTCATAATTTCATGGAGTCTGTGAAGGAAAAAACCACATAGAAAAAGCGGTAAGCAAGTTAGGTCGAAAACATTTATTTTTACAAAGTCAAATGAATGTATTGTGTTATAGGTTTTATGATGCTTGTATCTAAACCAAAGTAGATAATTTTAAGATTGTTTTGTACATCACTTGGGGTCTCTATAAGCTACAATATGAGGTTCTAAACTTAGCATGAAAGTGCATCCTTGTAGCTGTGTGGGCTAATATAGTCAAAATGTTTCCCTTGGGGTAAGTTGAGACAATGGCCACCATACCCATACAAATGATGATTACATTTAGTCCGTTTTATGCATAATATGCATAGCATCTTTGCAATGTGTCATGCATATGAATTTACAATAGTCAATATGTATTGTTATAGAGCAGACATCATCATGCCCCATTTATACAAACATAAAAGGGGTTTGGCCCCCCTTGAGGTTCTTGAGAGAGCAGCCAAGGAAGTGAGAGAAGGGAAGAAATCCATTCGAGCAGCAGCAAAGGATGAAAAAATAGACTGAATGACAAGAGGTATATTGACAAAAAAAGACAACGAACATGCACCTGTGCGAAAGAGAGGCTATGATAGAGAAACAGAGGCACACAAGGTCTTATCTGATGACTTGGAGTCTGAGCTTGCTTAACATATCAAGAATCTCGCGGTCCAGTTTCATGGGCTTCAAATGCAGAGAACTTACATATGAATTGGCACATCGAAACAACATCCCTGTCCCAGACAACTGGTGAAGAAATGGAAGGGTAAGTGATATTGAACAGAGAGATCTATATCTGAATGTAGGCATTATTTACAATATACAATATATCACACCCCCATTCCATGAATTAAACTTTGACCTACCGGCACCATCACCCACTGTCACAGGACACCATCACCCACTTACCCCAAGGCAGCTCAACTTACCTTGTCCCTATGTTCAACTTACCCCATATCCGGGGTAAGTTGTGCCAGAGACCACTTTTTTCGACAAGATATGTTTTCAAAACTGTTATGTTTACATGAATTCTGATTATTTCCAGGGATATACAGCATCCTGAAATATATGTAGATATATTTGTTAGAAAGAATATTATATTTCCCTTGACATAGTGATGCTGAATGTAAAAAATGGCTCAAAATACCCCACTCTCCCCTACTGCCATAGCGTGAAAAATGTACACAGTGTACAGAACATTAGGAACACCTTCCTAATATTGAGATGCACCCCTTTTGTCCTCAGTACAGCCTCAATTTGTCGGGGCATGGACTCTACAAGGTGTCGAAAGCGTTCGACAGGGATGCTGGATCATGTTGACTCATAACCCACAACTGTGTCAAGTTGGCTGGATGTCCTTTGGGTGGTGGACCATTCTTGATACACATGGGAAACTGTTGAGCATGAAAAACCCAGCAGCATTGCAGTTCTTGACACACTCAAACCGGTGCGCCTGGCACCTACTACCAAACCCTGTTCAAAGGCACTTAAATATTTTGTCTTTCCCATTCACTCTCTGAATGGCACACATACACAATCCATGTCTCAACTGTCTCAAGCCTTGAAAATCCTTCTTTAATTTGTCTCCTCCCCTTCATCTACACTGATTGAAGTGGATTTAACTGGTGACATCAATAAGGGATCATAGCTTTCACCTGGATTCACCTGGTCAGTCTATGTTATAGAAAGAGCAGTTGTTCCTAATATTTTTTACACTCAGTGTATATCAAATTAAAAGCTATAAATCGTTTTTCGGGGTGGAACTATGTTTATCATTTGAATTATTTATTCCTTCCCGGGCCCTATTTATTAAAGAATTCTGCAAATATTATGGGAGTGTTTCATGGTGACATTTTAGACGTCCCCTTTGCTGGGGAAAAGGGCCTGAAAGGTCAGCAGAATGTACCAGTGCCTTTCGGAATGTACCAGAATGCTCCAGCCAGCCAGGCTCATTATACTGTTATACCCCTGATATTAGCTTCTCCTATGCAAAACTATATTCATTATTATTTTATTTACCAGCAGCAGGCAAAGCAAGCAGGCAGGCAGCAAGTGAGCGTTCTCGTCTGTGTAAATTAAACCCATTACCCTTCATAAACTCATTAAAGGAAATGCTATTTTCCCCCCATAATTATGCTAATGTGATAGATTATATAGAAAATATCCCCGCAAATAATGTCCTTGGGTGTGACTATAAATAACCTAATGTACGTATGTGTTTATATACATTGAGGGAAAAAAGTATTTGATCCCCTGCTGATTTTGTACGTTTGCCCACTGACAAAGAAATGATCAGTCTATAATTTTAATGGTAGGTTTATTTGAACAGTGAGAGACAGAATAACAACAAAAAACTCCAGAAAAACGCATGTCAAAAATGTTATAAATTGATTTGTATGATAATGACTATGCCGTGAAGGACTGAAATCCTGCAGCGCCCGCAAGGCCCGCAAGCACATATACAGGGCCGTCTGACTTTTTCCAATGAACATCTGAATGATTCAGAGGAGAACTGGGTGAAAGTGTTGTGGTCAGATGAGACCAAAATCGAGGTCTTTGGCATCAACTCATCTCGCCGTGTTTGGAGGAGGAGGAATGCTGCCTATGACCCCAAGAACACCATCTCCACCGTCAAACATGGAGGTGGAAACATTATGCTTTGGGGGTGTTTTTCTGCTAAGGGGACAGGACAACTTCACCGCATCAAAGGGATGATGGACGGGGCCATGTACCATCAAATCTTGGGTGAGAACCTCCTTCCCTCAGCCAGGGCATTGTAAATGGGTCGTGGATGGGTATTCCAGCATGACAATGACCCAAAACACACGGCCAAGGCAACAAAGGAGTGGCTCAAGAAGAGGCACATTAAGGTCCTGCAGTGGCCTAGCCAGTCTCCAGACCTTAATCCCATAGAAAATCTGTGGAGGGAGCTGAAGGTTCGAGTTGCCAAACGTCAGCCTCGAAACCTTAATGACTTGGAGAAGATCTGCAAAGAGGAGTGGAAAAAAATCCCTCCTGAGATGTGTGCAAACCTGGTGGCCAACTACAAGAAACGTCTGACCTCTGTGATTGCCAACAAGGGTTTTGCCACCAAGTACTAAGTAATGTTTTGCAGAGGGGTCAAATACTTATTTCCTTCATTAAAATGCAAATCAATTTATAACATTTTTGACATGCGTTTTTCTGGAGTTTTTTGTTGTTATTCTGTCTCTCACTGTTCAAATAAACCGACCATTAAAATTATAGACTGATCATGTCTTTGTCAGTGGGCAAACGTACAAAATCAGCAGGGGATCAAATACTTTTTTCCCTCACTGTACTTTATGTGTGACGTATCCACTCTACAGTATGATAGCAGGGTTAAGCCATATCAGTTGCATGTTGCGTTTGGTAAATGTCATATGAAAAAACGTTTTATTTTTCCCCTATACATGTTTATGGTTCTCGTGTATTTTTAGAGTAGAGAAATAGACATGCTCCAATGTTGAAATGGACTAAAGCAGTGAGTCAGCACCATGGGACTGTGGGAGAGTCATTGTACTACTACAGTATGTGCCGAGTTTCACATTAAAACACGAATTCGTCTTCGTGTACAGAGCTGATTTATTCTATAAATACAGAGACTGCAGGCAGAGCTATGTTCTCTTTTCCAATGTTCTATGCTCTAGGACCAGCCAAAATGCCTGAAGTAGGGCCTACGCATCCCAACTCACCTCACGCACCTTGCCTGCGCACACACGCTTTATAGCCCTGAGCACAATCTGCTGGTGTGGTAAAAACCCCAAGAGTACTTCAAGGTGTAATCGATACGCTGTAGATGGTATGATTATAACATACTTTTCTTCAAAAACTCCATAATGTGGACAGTTGCACAGCTAATTTACATGCTGGCAATGTTCAAAGTATAAAAAAGGGAGATTTATTAGGCAGTATTATACTGTCATAAAAGAGTGACTTGTGTCAGCACCTTCACTGGCTCCTGAGTTCATTCAGCTCTACCCACAGGCCTCTTTCAGTGCCTCCTCCGCTGTCCTTGTCAAAAGAGCCAGCCTCACAAGAAACAACCTAATGCCCCCACAATAATCCCCTGTTTTCCCAGTCAAAGGCGTCTAATATTTGTATTCCTCATCACTCTCCGCAGCAATAGCAGCTTCAGCACACCTACTCCTAAGACCTGTCTGAAATGCAACAAAAGTTTATGGCATAAAAGAGGGAGCTTTCTTTGTTTCTTTCTCCACCGTGAGAGAACTGAGGCTGAGGAATATTGCCTGAGGTTATTTGATATCCCCTCTGTGGAGAAGAGGAGGCACAGCCCTGACGCTCTCTCTCTCTCTCTTTCTCTATTCTCTCTCTCTTTCTCTCTCCCTCTCCCTAGTTGTGTGAGGAAGGCTTTCTGTGCTTTTGTGGTTTCGGACATCTCTATCACCAACAGGGGGGAGACGGGGATACTGTCACTGAGGACAGGCTCCAGGGAAGAACGACGAGGTAAAACAAGTGAAATCTTACCAAACAAAAGCAGAGCAGAGAGACAGAAGGAGAAGGAGGAGAGGAAGAGGGAAAGAGAGAGAGGGGGAGAGAGAGAGAGAGGGGAGAGAGAGGGGGAGAAAGGGGGAGAGAGAGAGAGAGGGGAGAGAGAGGGGAGAGAGAGAGAGAGAGAGAGAGAGAGAGAGAGAGAGAGAGAGAGAGAGAGAGAGAGAGAGAGAGAGAGAGAGAGAGAGAAAGGGAGAGAGAGAGGGGGAGAGAGAGAGAGCGAGAGAGTGAGAGAGAGAGGAAGGGAGAAAATACAGTTGGAGGGAGGTGTACTGTAGAGATGACAGGTCCTTTCGTAGGGGAGGCTTGTGAAGTGAAGGAAGTGTAAGAGAGAGAGAGAACCGCCAGGCTGAGAGAGAGCATGATAACTAGGACAGCACTCAGTTTCCGTCCTTCTTTTCCCCACAGCAGGTTTGCTCTTGACTGAACTGATGGGTTGATGAGGTTAGGCTACTCAATGTACACTGACTACATTACATGGCAGAGGCTCAGTAAGGGGGAATGGGTGAATGGCTGATTTTCTTGTTGTTTATATAAATGATGCTTCACCCGTCAAAGGACATGTAGCTTGATGTAGTGTAACATGCATTTACCTACCCCCAAAACAAGGACCACATAGTGTGTTCAGTTTATATCCAGTGTGGCTTGTAGTTTGCTGTGGTTTGTATGTGTTTTTCCCGATGTTGGTTTTTCCAGACTTGCATTTAGAGTAGCTGTGTTCAGTGTGTTTTCGCATTGCTCTATCTGCACACATATTACATGATATACTAGGCAAGGCATGGATCCATTATTGATAGAAGGGCCCCCTGGTCCTGGGCTGTGTTTATTTTGTTGTTGCAATATTACTGAACCTGTGTGGCGGTACGGGGTCTTCATGATTCATTTATCTGGAATGGGAGCAGTGTACTTTTGACTTTGACACTTTTTCAACTTTTTCCACTGATCCTGATTTTCCCTGTTTGTCAGTTTGGTCTTCACACCTCAAATACATCAGTGACATCAAAGCCAATGTATGTATTGTGAATGATTTGGCGTGGGAGGAATGGGATCGGGGCCTGTTGATCAATGCTTGTGCCATTCCCTTTGATGTGTGCAGAGAAGTTTCTAGTTAAGTGATCCCCAACTGTGAATAAAAGAGCTATAAAGGAGCTATTCATGTCATGGAGCCACAGGCAGATAGATAGGGAAGATCATCTGTTTTTCTCAGGTTTTCATTAAAACATGATGTTTCGCATCTGCAGAAAAATAAATATATAGTCCTACGTCCGTGTGTTTAAGTCGTGTAGCTTGACCAATAGACGTAGTCTGCAGTTGAGCGTACATGTTTATGTGATGTACGAGATACCACAGCTACGTGTGTATGAGTCATGTGTAACACACTCATGTATGGAACATCCACGAACCCGTTGACCAAAGACACATTACGTCTGTGATTCTCCCTACAGAAATCCATCCACGCAGTATCCATCTCTCTTTGTGGTAAGCCTAAGACAAAGTATGCCCAGATGTATGTTATGTCGTCAATGGATTCTGAAATGTTCCTTGTTTCTCTGTTTCCTCATTATAGTCCTTTGTGTTGCCTCCGTGAATGACTGGTGATGATTATGCAAATAATGCAGTGGAGCAGCATGGGTAATTATCTCAGCGGAGAATGGGCTTTTGGATATTCTCTGACTGCCACTGGGAGAGATAGGCTGCCTCCAAAATGGCATCCTATTCCCTATAAAGGGCATTACTTTTGACCAGGGCCCATAAGGCTCTGATCAAAAGTAATGCGCTATAGGATGCAATTTGGGACGCAGCCAGAGAAACCAAACCAAGGGTCAAGGAGTAGCGACTGCGTTTGAGACTGTGCATGGCCGTGGTGTTGGTGACAAAAACCTCTGGGGATGTTTTGTAGAAGAAAAGAGTGTAGGCTATTGTCGGATCTGTTTATTCACTATGGAAGCATCCCTTTTGTGTTGTGAAGGTGTTTAGTGGTGAATTCATGATTTTTGCATTCTTAGCTACATGCTAATGTTGGTCTATTGTCTTTTTGAGAATTTCTCTTCACGTTTCATATACATTTTGTGTCCGTCTCAAGCTTCTGTCCAAGTTGTCTATCAATCTTTTTTATGATACATCTATGAGACACAAAACACGTGCCGGTCATACAGCCCGTCATCAAGTCAGTCATACAGCCCGTCATCAAGGTTGAGACCTGCAGTATGTTCATTAGACACGTTCAACTCTTAATGGACACCCAATGAATTCTGGTTGTGACAAACATGCAGAGGCATAGTCAGACAAAGAATGATCCGGAGCATCAGTATGGAGCATCAGTATTCATTCAGACACCAATGAGGGCAGCAGGAGTGCAGGCGGCCAGGTGCACAGCGAGGGGAACAGTGGCCGGGGGCCCTCCATGAACCTGGGGGGCCTCGCCCCACGGCCCCGGGGCCTCGTCTCCAGTCCAGGAGGTGGTAAATTACTCATTAGTGTGTGAGTCACGGGGAGGTGATGGGAGAGAGTGCCGGGAGGTTGGCTCTGATGGAGGCGGGAGGCTGGCTCTCCCACTTAGAGGCCAGCACTGAGAGGAACGATGCCCATCAAGAGAGGACCCTTGCTGCTGGGGTGAGAGAGAGCCAGACTAGCCTGGGGTCAATTAACCTCCAGAGCGAGCCGAAGTCGGAGTCATCGCTGAATAATTTTTATAGACACTGACTGACTGACGAGGCACAATTTGTCACTTTGTGGAGTGAGGGATCTGGCATTATGCTGGTCAGTGGATGGTGAAAGCACAGAAGGCATACCAACTGAAATATTATCTTCCCTTTGTTTCATGTCACTTCATTTCAGTAAAGGATTTCTATCAAGGGTTAAGTCTTGAATGTAGAAGTTTTAGGGGCAATTAAAAAAGTTTTAAGGACGTAAAGACCCTAAACTGTTAAGTTCTGTTTGGAAACTTGGAATAGCTACATTAAAGACATCTCATTGTTCGTGCTAAAACAATGGCTCCCAATTTCAGAGAGTTTCAGAGAATACAAAAAAAAGAGTGGCAAAGAAACCCAAGCACCCCCTAAAGCCCAGATCACAGTCACTGTAGACAGGAACACAACATAAATCATCTCTTGAAAAGCTGCTCCCCCCGGAAAATAAAATTGAATTTGTCAGTGAGTGCAGTCAGCAGACTTCATAGTCCACAATGGGAAGCCGGCCAGACAGGCCTTCTCCTCTCTCTCTCCAAGCATGCCCAAGCCCTGGCCCAGCTTGTCAGTGGGGTTATGACATACACCATCCCCTCTCCTTTGAATGTTTAATGCGATTAAACCGCCGGTTAATGTAATAATCCAGCAAAGATATAGAGTGCAATGCCCCAATCAATGGCAATAAAATAAAGACTCTTCCTTCTATTATATGAGTGCCACAACACAACACAGACCTCACCATGGTTCCTCCATTTTCTCCTTAACTTCTGATCTGGTGAACCTACAACCCAATCAAAAATCTTTCAAAAGGGGAATGTGTCAATGCCGATTCCGGGTGCTGCTCGGTGCTGCTGCTGTCAGAAAGGCACAAAGCATAGATGAGTGGGAAAGGCAGCGGATGAGAGTGGAATGCATCAGGGAAGGTTTGTGTGAATCACTGAGGGTCACTGGGCATTAAAACATGCCATTACCTGCTGTCTCTGCCTTTGGAGATGGAGGGAGGAAAAGAGGAGAGGAGAGGATGGATGGATGCAGCCATTTGATGCTCAGCTGGACAGACTCAGCAGGGGTATGCTCTGTGGGGAACACTTTTACACACTGATGGGAAAATGAGGGGTTGCCATCGTCTTTGTCACTCTCGTCAACCCTGAAAGCAGGCAGTAATATCCTTGATGCATAATTAAACCATGCTGGTGATCCACCACCCATCAACAAACGTGTTTGGCTATCATGAATCTGTCAGCTGTTGAATAGTGGACCTAAAGTAGTGACAGGAGTTTTTCCTGACCGCGTGGTGATCTGACAAAGAAAAACTCTGGGTCCTTGACATGAGAGTTTGTGTTGGTTGATGTAGGACATCATGTGCTTGGTGTGTGTGTGTTGGATTAATTGACCATTTCCTAACAGATCCTACAGTTCTATATTGAACTCTAGATAAACTTCTGTATGGTATTTCTTTTCACCTTGTCTATCAAAAAGCCTCTCTTATTGTGGAAGTATAATACTTTTTCTGTGCAATTGTACTTTACATCAAATACAATTCCTCCAACCCAGTGTTTTAGAGAAAGTGCCAATCATCTTCACAATACAATACAATATAAAATACGTACTGTATGTCAGCTGAATAAGAAGCATTTGCGGTCACGATGGTACGCTAGTTAATTAACTGGGGAAAACAATTTTACAAATTACAAACTATTATATAAACCTTATTTGTCTCTGCAGACAATGCAGGAGGGGTGTGTGAGAAACACTGGTCGTCTAAATATGGTTCTTTCATCCAGCTTAACTGTACAAATGGACCTCATTGTCTTCAGAGAAATTCGATTTTCTGCCATACTGCCGGCACACGCCACTCCTCTCCTGAGTCTGTCGGCACCATGCTGCCTCTTATCAACAGCACTCAGTGTGTGGAATTGGGTTCTGGCACATAGCAAAACCATGAGCGAACAGCGGGAGAGAGGGGGAGAGGGGGAGAGGAGGGAGAGAGAGAAGCAGCCCTACAGTATAATCCTCTTGAGGACCCTCTCCTCCTCTCTCCTCTCCTCTCCTCTCCTCCTTATCCCCCTCTCCTCTCCTCTCTCCCACCCAGGCACCAGCCACCTACACACATACGCACCGTGAGCATTAGTCACCAGCCTTTAAACCCAGTGATGGATCTCCCAGTGGGGACACATTTTATATGCTCTAATTTGCTCCGTTATCTTGTGCTGAGAGCCTGCACCCAAATAGAGCCGTTTTCATCAGCTAGAAGAGATAGAGGTGTGATTTGTGATCCTTTTGCCAGGACCCTGTGTGTGTGAGTGTGTGTGTGTGTTCGTGTGTGCGTGCATGTGCATGTGTCTGCGTGTTTGTCTGCGTACGCGTTTGTCCATTTATCCATACGTGTGTGTTTACACTGCTCCCTTCTGCTTGCTTATAGGAAATTATCGACATGAACAAAGTGAATCTCTGACAAGCCTGTGTTCTCATTCTAAAGGTAGTTGTCATGCATGGTGTTCACCAGAGGACAGTGACAGACTGACATTAGCTAGCTACCTGCCAAGGCCATACATGACACAGGTGGAACACAAACACTGCCTTCAGTCACATTCCAGTGTCAATGTGACACATACAGTACATTCAATTAAAAGTACTCCAGCTTTTATCCCATAAACATATATTCAGTCATTCATATCCAAGTAATCACTGTGCTTTTGTAATTCGACCTTTGGCCTGTGATAACCACAGAAATGTAGACACCAGCTTGGCTTGTAAGCTGACCAAATTCAGTGGTACACGTGGAGGTGTGAGATCATAGCAGGGTGTTAGGTACAGTAGCAGCCTGGGGTGGCATGCATAGTTAGCTCTGTGCCCTCTGTGCCCTCTGTGCCCTCAGAGTGGTGGAACTGTTGACAGACGGGAGGGCAGCAGGTTGCAGACTACATCCCAGGCCGTGAGATCGTGATGAAATTGTAGGTCACTACAGATGCCATGTAACCTATAGCTACAACTAAACTTTTTTAGCTTAGAATCATTCTAGTAATATTAATTGAGATGGAGCTGAATACATTGAAATATTAAACTACTAGAGATGATGTATTCCTTTCACTTGAATTATCTGTTTTATCCTTTGATCTCTGTATTAACGGAATAGTAATCACCCCAGTATGTAGGCTAGTTGTTATGGACGTGATACAGCCTGAACTGAACTAGACCACTGGGAGGAAACAGAGCCTGCCTGGTAATGATTTTTAGCAGTGGGAAGCCTGGATCTCCGCGTACTGACAAAGAGACACCATGGAGCTTCTCATTCAGAGTAGGAGAGTCAAACAGTATCATAATGAGTATTATGAAGGACGTGTTGTGTGGATAGGTGAGAGAGGGAGGTGCTAGTAGTGTTGTTGGTTGTGTTTGATTCTATTGAACGTGATGGACTCTGATGGATTCTACTACTGAAGTGTGTAAGGCTAGCAACCTTTGATATCCTCTCACATTCTGTGTGAGTGTGTGTGTGTGTGTGTGTGTGTGTGTGTGTGTGTGTGTGTGTGTGTGTGTGTGTGTGTGTGTGTGTGTGTGTGTGTGTGTGTGTGTGTGTGTGTGTGCAAGCACATGTGGTGCATGTGTGTACATTTCTTGTGTGCATGTATGGAGTCCTGCTCCATGTATAACATACTACATTGAAATGGCCACTACCATTTCTTTCCCAGTAAAACACCATTACAAGACACATCTATTGAGTCCACTGGGACTGAAGGTATTAATGGGGCATATTTCATTATAATAAGCTCATCTCCTCATCATGGTCAAAAGCCCTTTTGATTACGGGCTGTAACACATGAGTATCTTTTTAAAGATAGCGAGCCCTAGAGCATAACAGTGACTGAGGACCATAGCGGTCTCATTGTGTGTGTACCAAATGGCACCCTATTCCCTATGAGCCCTGGTCAAAAATGGTGTACTACATAGAGAATAGGGTGCCATTTAGGACATGGTCTCATTGATAAACTGGGGGTTTTACAAGGGGAGAAGGAGTCACTGGGTTGTATTTATTCCTATCGTCCATTAGTAACTCTAAATTAACGGCGGTCCAGGACCGGAGACCTCGTGGATATGAAAGGTAATGAAAACACAAATCTCTGGACTAATCAATGCAGTCTGTGAGGCCCGGAGAGGAGGAGGAGGAGAGAGAGAGAGAGAGAGAGAGAGAGAGAGAGAGAGAGAGAGAGAGAGAGAGAGAGAGAGAGAGAGAGAGAGAGAGAGAGAGAGAGAGAGAGAGAGAGAGAGAGAGAAAAGGAGAGAAGCAGAAAGTAGCATAAGTGCATTCTGATTTATCCGTTAGCAGTGGCCATATTTTCCCACTGCTTTAAATGATAGTGGAGAGGCTAACCCTTACTTCGGGTTAAGCATGGTGTGGATTTGGAGGGAACGGTATGAAGGCTATTGCACACAATGCTCCCACTGTCTAATAGATTAGACTTTTACATCGGCAATTATATTGTTTGTGTTCGGCTTGTGAGCGCCTGACTGATCTGGTAATATTTTTTTGTAAACTCTCAGGATCATTTGAGGAGCGGGAATACCAGTACTGTGTTTCACATGATTAAAGGGGACAGTGCTGGATTTGAATGTCACACCCTGGCTATGGGACTCTAGTTGTTGAGCCAGGGTGTGTTTGTTCTATGTGGTGTGTTTCTATGTTGGGGGTTCTGGTTTGTTGTTTTCTATGTTTGCCTTAGTGACTCCCAATCAGAGGCAACGAGTGTCAGCTGTTGGCTGGTTGTCTCTGATTGGGAGCCATATTTAACTGTCTGTTTTTCACTTTGTGTTTGTGGGTTTTTGTTCCGTGTTGGTCATTGTTACCAAGGACGTCACGAGTCGTTTGTTGTTTTGTTTCATGCTTTATTAAATAAAGTAACATGTTCGTTCATCACGCTGCGCATTGGTCTACTTCTCTCCCTGACGATCGTGACAGAAAAACCCACCAAGATGTGACCAAGCAGCGTGTCCAGGAGCCATCGCCAGGGAGATCCCTAACAGATCTCCTTCGCCTCCTCGACTGGGTCAAGCCGAGTGAGGAAGAGAAGGGCTTGACCTTGTGGCAGAAGGGCGAAAGGCTGGCGAGGGACATGGAGACCTGGTCCACGGGTAGGGGAGACGCCCAGAAAATTTTTAGGGGGGGCTAACGCCGTGGACGACGGGGCAGCAGGAGGACGCCAGGTTACGGGAGTCACTGGTCACCAGGGGGAAGGAGGTTGTAGAGGCACGGCGAGAGGTACTGGCGTGTGTTGCCAGTCCGGTCCGGCCTGTTCCTGAACCCCACGTAGGGCCAGTGGTGTGTGTTCCCAGTACGGTCCGGCCTGTTCCTGCCACTCGCACCAAGTCTACGGTGCGCATCGCCAGCTCGGCCCGGCCCATTCCTGCTCCCCGCACCAAGTCTGTGGTGCGCGTCTCCAGCCCAGTCCGGCCCATTCCTGCTCCCCGCACCAAGTCTGTGGTGCGTTTCGTCAGCCCTGTCCGGCCCGTTCCTGCTCTACGCACCAAGTCTGTGGTGTGCGTCGCCAGCCCAGTCCGGCCCATTCCTGCTCTCCGCACCAAGTCAGTGGTGCGCGTCGTCAGCCCGGCACGGCCCGTTCCTGCTCCCCGCACCAAGTCAGTGGTGCGCTTCGTCAGCCCGGCTCGGCCCGCTCCTGCTCCCCACACCAAGCCAGTGGTGTGCGTCGTCAGTCCGGCACGGCCCGTGCCTGTTCCACAGGTGGCGGGTCCGGCACCGGTCAGGTGCTGCGTCACGCCGGAGCTAGAGCAATCCGCTCCACCAGTGTTCAGTTCAGCTCTGGTCAGCAGGGCCAGACCGGACCAGGGGTACTTTGGGGGGTTAGAGAAGGAGTGGGGATCAAGCCCGGAGCCAGAACCGCCGCCGAGGAGGTATGCCCACCCAGCCCTCCCCTGTTTTGCTCTTTTTGAGGCGCGGTCGCAGTCCGCGCCTTTAGGGGGGGGGTACTGTCACACCCTGGCTATGGGACTCTAGTTGTTGAGCCAGGGTGTGTTTGTTCTATGTTGGGGGTTCTGGTTTGTTGTTTTCTATGTTTGCCTTAGTGACTCCCAATCAGAGGCAACGAGTGTCAGCTGTTGGCTGGTTGTCTCTGATTGGGAGCCATATTTAACTGTCTGTTTTTCACTTTGTGTTTGTGGGTTTTTGTTCCGTGTTGGTCATTGTTACCAAGGACGTCACGAGTCGTTTGTTGTTTTGTTTCGTGCTTTATTAAATAAAGTAACATGTTCGTTCATCACGCTGCGCATTGGTCTACTTCTCTCCCTGACGATCGTGACATTGAAGCGTTACTTAAACGTTTAAAAGTTCCGTTTGTGATGTGGGTAGATCAAGAAGGAGAAAGCTCTTAGGGTTGATTTCCTTCACCCAGACTGAACATTTTCCATTGAACGTGCCTTTTAGTCCAGGACTTGGCTTAATCCTGATCCGGGAACTGGCACTATGACTGCCTTGTAAAAAAAGGTCCATTGCCCATGTTGATAAATGAGGTCTGTTGTTCAAATGTCAACGTCATCCAAGGCCTCTTTGATCAACCGCAGTATCCTCAAATATATCCTTTTGATTATAGAGTGCAGAGTACATGTGTGAAATGGTGTGCCATTAATGCTCTTAAGTACAATTATTGTCAACATGCTTTACATGTTTCTGCCTTTTGATCAGCGGAACCATTGGCAATTTGTGCTCTCAACCAGAGCCTTTTTCCTCCCTGGAAAGACTGGATTTCAAAGCTTGACGTGAACTGTAGGGTCTCTCAAGGCCTCTATCTCGTCATCTAGGGAGAGAGTAACAGATAAAAGGTATGAACTGAGAGAGAACCTATTGTAATCAATGCAAGCTTAATATGTGGCGGTCACTTAAATCTTTCAGTGCTCCATTGGTAAGGGTCGGTTATGTTGTTTGCGAGAAGAGAGAAAGCAATTTAGTTTCAAAAGTCTCCCTTTTCATTTTAGGAGCTATATGAGCCATGGAGTGAAGTCCTTTAACTTTATCTCCTCCCATTCAAAGCAAATACATATTTGATAGTGTTAAAATGACAGCAGGCAGTAATAATGAATGCTCATCAAAGTCATCTGGTGTGACGATGTGACTGCCGATTTATTTACGGAGGCTATATTTCTCCTCACCCCTCAGATCCTGATTCACAACCAGCATGAAGACTAAGATCATGTATCTTCATCTGAAACAAGTCTTCACACGCCATGCGGTGTGGACATGTTTTTTTTAAAGTTTCAGTTTGAACTTTTCCGTGAACTATTTGGGGGACTAAATCTGGTAATTTTAGTAAAGACATGCAAGTAGGAGTTTAACCAAACCTGTCACATGGCAAGACATAATGATATAATATATGACAGAAACGACTGAGTGCATCATCATCCATGAAATGACGACATAAGGTACTTTAGAGATTAATTGATCAATAGTGTTAGGCTAAAATTGAAAGGAACAAAAAGTATGATTGGACACTTCCATGTAAGAGGGGACTGCAGTTATCATGTCAGAGGGGCATTATTAACGGTCTTTCACATTGAACATTCGTTTTTTGTTATTAGCCTAATGGAAAATGTTGGATTAAGAATCTGGTAAGAGGAGTGTTTCATTAGCCTCGCCATAAAGAGGGGGGGCCAGTATGAAAATGTATGCACTCGCTAACTGTAAGTCGCTCTGGATAAGAGCATCTGCTAAATGACTAAAATGTAAAATAATGTGTTTATTAAAGTTGGTTGCTACAGCACACTTCGGTAGAGGACTGCATTTTAACATTTGAGGAGCTGTCAGTGTGTGTTAATGCTAATGGTAAATGTTTTGCTACCGAGATGTCTCTACAGGAGCTGGTTTACATTTTAGTTTCACATTGAGAAATATATTATCTGACAGTTGTAAAGACACTGGGATTTCACTGACAATGTTCAGAAAGAAAATCTCAAGGCCACAGAACATGCATCTGAATCTCCTTTGCATTGCCAGCTACCTCTCCATAACACACGCAACAAACCCTGAAGTGATTATTTCACTCTGAGAGTAGGCTAGGGTTATAAAAAGAACACAAATTACTTTTTCATAACTAGCTAACATTAAAAGCAAACACTGTCACTGCAATTTCAAAACGAATGTCTTGACATGTGCAGACGTCAGTAGCAGAGGTCAGAGGTCAGACAACCAGGGAATGGATGGATAGATGGATGGGAGGATAGAAACGTTGCAAAGAAATCCATCTGGTCGGGGACAAGGATCAACAAGATGGCCTGAGGGAGGATGACAGATGTCAGAAGTATTATGGGAAACCTGGACATTTCAACCATCCAGACATGTTCTGCTCTAAGAGTGGTGGTAGGTGAGTCAGTCCCTTACAGAGTAATAACCCCAATTAGCTCCAGAAGGCCCCAGACAGTCGGCCCAGACTCTCAAGTGGTATCTCCACTGTCAAACACCAAACTATTTTCTGACAACAAGCTCTCTGGTTGTGATGGCCAGGACCCCAGATCCTCTGGTCTCTTTCTCTCTCTCTTTTGCTCCTTCGCTCCCTCTCTCCTTTCTTCTGGCGCGGTCTGCTTCGTTAGGGACTTGTTCACACTGAACTGAAGTGAGCACTTAAAGTTCAACCACAAAATGGCCGTTCCTTAAGAATGAACAGTATTTCATCAAGCATTAAGTCAAACGAGCTTACCCAAAGAGTAAAGGAAAAAGCCAAATGCAATTAAATCAAATAATATTTGTCACATGCTTCGTAAACAGCAATTTTAGACTAACAGTGAAATGCATACTTACGGGTCCTTTTCCAACAACGCCGAGTTAAAGATAAAGCATATATATAGTGACACAAGGAATAAATACACGGTGAATAACAAATAATAATAACATGGATATATACAGGGAGTACCAGTACTGAGTCGATGTGCAGGGCTACGAGGTAATTGAGGTTGATATGTACATATACTGTAGGTAGGGGTAAAATGACTAGGCAAAAGGATAGATAGACAGTAGCAGCAGCATATGTGGTGAGTGTGAAAGTGTGTGTGTGAGAGTGGCGTGAGTATGCATGTGTGCGCATGTTGTGTGTGTGGGCGTATGCTGGCTTGCTTGCTGACCTGCAGATCTTCGAGGACAATTTTTTATCTGCCTATGACAACTTCTGCCTCACAATCAGTACAAAGAAGACTAAAGTTATGCATCAACGTGGACCTAACCATTCACCAACCTTGGCAGCACAATGTCCCATGCTGTTCACATAGACGATGAAAACAAGCATCAGGATCGCCAAGGCTAGTGCAGCCTTTGGCAGTCTGCGAGATTCAGTGTGGGAAAAGGACAGGCATCAAACTTGTAACAAAACTGAAGTTTTACCAGGCAGTCATATTACCGACCCTTACTTATGGCTGCGAAACCTGGACAGTCTACCAACGCCATGCCAGGAAATTAAATTACTTTCACCTGAACTGTTTGAGGAAGGTTCTGAGGATCGAGTAGCAGGACAGAATCCCAGACACTGGAGTTGTCACGATTTAAACTGAATATGAACCCAAATGCAGACAACTACACCGAGCCAGAGAAGGTTTAACAGGTTTATTTCAAAGTTAAATTGTCCAGGTTTCCAAAAATAGGGGAAGAGCAAGTCCAGGTCTACAGGGAGGGTAACAGATCCAGGGTTCTGAGCAGGAGTGGTACCGTAACGTCCTAGTGTCCGTGGTGAGTCCAAATGTGAGGTCCAGTAGTGGAAAGCAGGATGGTGGTGGCAGGAGTGAAGCGGAGGCAGGAGTCAGGTTCCAATAATCTGTGGCACAGGAGAAATATAAATAGAACCGGCAAAAAACACAAAGAGCGAAAACAAGCAGGTTGAGTCAGCAGCGAGACTAACATGGTCGTCTTGACTATGATCTGACGATGAGTGGCAAGTTTGACCGGGTCTTTAAGGCTGAGGTGATTATGGTGAATGAGCTGCAGCTGGAACCCTGACTCCCGCACACCAGACTTCACTCCTGCAATTAAGAACAGACAGAGGGGAGGGGGAGAGCAGAGAGAGAGCTACCTAGCAGCAGTAGGCCTAACAGTACCCCCCCCCCCCCCCTCTACGGACGCCACCCGGCGGCCGACAGGGTTTATCAGGATGTAACCGATGAAAATCACGGACCAGAGCAGGATCCACAATGAAGCTCCTGGGAACCCAGGAACGTTCCTCAGGACCATAACCCTCCCAATCCACCAGGTACTGGAAACCACGACACCGGCGGCGAACATCCAGAAGTCGCCGGACAGTGTAGACAGGACCCCCACCCACGACCCTGGGCGGAGGAGGGGGACGAGAGGGCGGGCACAGAGGGCTAACAGACACAGGCTTAATCTGGGACACATGAAAAGTGGAATGAACCCGTAGGGAGGCAGGAAGCTGTAGTTTAACCGCGCAGGGGTTAACAATAGACAGTATTTTAAACGGTCCTATAAAACGCGGCGCCATCTTCTTAGATTCCACTTTTAATGGAAGATCACGTGACTTAAGCCATACCTCTTGACCAGGAGAGTAACCGGGAGCCTGGGACCGGTGACGGTTGGCTTGCCTCTGCATGTACGACGAAGCTCGGGACAGAGCTACCCTGGCCTTCCTCCAGACCTTGAAGCAGCGGCGCATGTGGGACTGCACCGAGGGTACCGCCAGTTCCCTCTCTTGAGAAGGGAACAGGGGAGGTTGATAACCAAGAGCACACAGAAAGGGAGACAAACCAGAGGAAGCGTTAGTCAAGGTGTTATGAGCATATTCCACCCAGGGGAGCATGGAGCTCCATGACCCAGGGTTAGACCCTGTGACACAGCGGAGAGCGGTCTCCATCTCCTGGTTCGCTCTCTCGGCTTGCCCGTTGGTCTGGGGGTGATATCCAGAGGACAGGCTGGATGTGATGCCCAAAGCTTTACAGAAAGCTTTCCATACCTGGGAGACAAACTGGGGACCCCTGTCAGAGACAATATCAGTGGGTAGACCATGAGAGCGGAACACATATTCAACCAAAATATCAGCAGTTTCTCTGGCAGTGGGCAGTTTAGGTAGGGCCAAAAAATGAGCAAACTTAGAAAAACGATCAATTACAGTAAGAATGACAGTCTTTCCAGACGAGGGGGGAAGTCCAGTGACAAAATCCAATGCAATGTGGGACCAGGGACTGCTGGGTATTGGCAGAGGTCGTAGATGACCAGCGCTGGCCTGGGTGGAGTTCTTACTTCGTGCACATACCGTACAAGCAGCAATGAAGGCTCGAGTGTCCGCCTCCATCCTGGGCCACCAGAACTTCCGTCGCAAAAAGTCAAGGGTCCGAGTAACTCCAGGGTGACAGGTAAGGGGAGACGAGTGAGCCCACTGAAGTACCTGGGAGCGAACAGACTCAGGGACAAACAACCGGTTAGGAGGACCGCTCCCAGGGTCAGCTTGTAGATGTTGAGCCTGTCTAACGATCCCTTCGATGTCACATGTAATGGCAGCAATACTGCAGGTAGGAGGCAAGATGGTTTCAGGGTTACTACCAGTATCAACAGCAGAATGAACACGAGACAGGGCATCAGGCTTGACGTTGCGTGACCCAGGACGGTAAGACAGGGAAAAATTGAATCTACCAAAAAATAGTGCCCACCTGGCTTGACGGGGATTGAGCTGCTTCACTGACTGGATGTATGCAAGATTTTTATGATCCGTCCAAACGATGAAGGGTTGTTCCGCCCCCTCCAACCAATGCCGCCACTCCTCGAGAGCCAGCTTAACGGCGAGCAGTTCACGATTGCCAACATCATAATTCCTCTCTGCCTGAGAGTTTTCGTGAAAGAAAAGCACAGGGATGCAGTTTGTTATCTTCAGGTGAACGTTGTGACAACACCGCACCTACCCCAGTGTCGGATGCGTCCACCTCCACGACAAACTGGCGGTCGGGGTCAGGCTGCATCAGAATGGGAGCCGAGGCAAAGCGATGTTTCAGCTCTTTGAACGCTGATTCGGCCCCTTCATTCCAAGCGAACGGTAGTGAGATGGAGGTGAGAGCGGTGAGTGGCGCAGCAATGCGGCTGTAGTATTTGATGAACCTCCTGTAGAAGTTCGCAAACCCCAGGAATCGTTGAAGTTGTTTGCGGGTGGAGGGGGCTGGCCAGTCCGTGACAGCAGAGATCTTAGCTGGGTCCATCCGCAACTCCCCCTGAGCTATTATGTAACCCAAAAAAGAGATTTCAGACACATGAAATTCACATTTCTCCATCTTCACAAACAGTTTGTTTTCCAACAACCTATGCAACACCTGGCGCACATGCAGTTCATGTTCCTGGGAGGACTTTGAGTAAATCAGGATATCATCCAGATAGACAAAAACAAAACGATTCAACATGTCCCGAAGGACATCATTCACTAGTGCCTGAAAAACAGCAGGGGCATTAGACAAACCAAAAGGCATAACCAGATACTCAAAATGTCCCAAGGGTGTGTTGAAGGCAGTCTTCCATTCATCGCCTTTACGAATGCGCACCAGGTGATACGCATTTCGTAGATCCAGTTTCGTAAAGATAGTTGCACCATGAAGGAGGGGAAAAGCAGAATTAATTAAAGGCAGAGAATATTTGTTCTTAAGGGTGATGTTGTTAAGTCCACGGAAATCAATACAGGGTCTGAGGGTCTTATCCTTTTTCCCAACAAAAAAGAATCCCGCTCCTACAGGTGACGAGGAAGGACGAATAATACCTGCCGCCAAGGAGTCCCGAATGTAGTTCTCCATAGCCTCCGTCTCCGGGCGGGAGAGATTGTACAGACGACTGTTAGGGAGAGGGGCTCCTGGCTGGAGGTCAATGGCGCAGTCGTATGGCCGGTGATGAGGAAGAGAAGTAGCTCTGTGTTTGCAGAAAACGGATGCCAGGTCATGATACACGTCAGGGACAGCAGAGAGATCCATGGACTCCAGTGGAGGTTGAGGAACAGTGCTGGCAGGGGTCTGAGCAGAACACAAACAGTTAACATGACAAAATGTGCTCCATGAAACAATTCTACCTGTCACCCAATCAATGTGTGGATTGTGTCTTATGAGCCAGGGGATACCAAGGACCAGGGGGGTCTGTGGGCAGTCAATTATGTGAAATTGAATGTTCTCCTGATGATTACCCGACACTCTGAGACAAACAGGGACAGTCTGATGAGTAATACGGGTCAACAATTGTCCATTTAGACCCTTAGCCTGCAGCGGACGGTCCATAGGAACAGTCTCTAAATCCATTTGTTGAGCCAACTCTCGATCTAAAAAGCTTTCATCGGCACCAGAGTCAACCAGCGCATTAACAGGGAAATACTGGGACTGCCACTGGAGGGATGCCTGGAGCAGAATGCGGGGAGAAGAGGAAGAATCCGCTGCTCGGCTCACCAAAACTTCTCCCATTAATGATGAGCCGGCCCTTTTCCCGGACGAACTGGGCAGGAAGGCACGAAATGACCAGCTTCTCCACAATACAGGCAGACACGAGCCTGAATTCGACGTACACGCTCCTCTGAGGACAACCGTGCACGACCCACCTCCATGGCTTCGGGTTCAGTGCTCCTAGTATTGACTCGGGAAGACTCTGCCTTCTCTGTAGGGAAGAGGCGGGGAGGAGTTGGTTGACGACAGACAGGTTGCTTGGAACTAACACTCCTCTCACGGCGGCGCTCCCGAAGCCGATTATCCAACCTGATGGTGAGTGAAATAAGATTATCCAGCGTAGGCGATTCATCATATGACACCAATTCATCTTTCAAAGTCTCAGACAAAGCATTAATGAACACTCCTTGTAATGCCTCGTCATTCCAACCACTCACTGCCGCTAAAGTCCGAAACTCCACTGCCATCTCCGCCACACTGCGAGACCCCTGCCGAAGAGAAAACAACCGTTTAGCAGCCTCCTTGCCCCGTACGGGGTGGTCGAAAACCTTCCTCATCTCAGTGGTGAAGGCAACGTAAGAGTTGCAAACGTCCGACTGACCCTCTCAGACCGCTGATCCCCAAGAACGAGCGGAACCGCTAGTAGAGTTGATAAGGTAGGCAATACGGGATCTTTGAGGCGTAGGTGAGTGGCTGTTGTTCAAACACTAACGAGCATTGAGTCAAAAAATCACCACAGGTTCCCATGTTCCCGTCATAGCGCTCTGGAGCAGGAACAAAAGGCTCTCTGATCTGGGCTGGAGGAGCAGGAAAAACAGGCGGAGCGGGAGAAGGAGCAGTTTGTATGCCATGAACGGGGGGTGCAGTATTAACTTGGGTAGTAAGGGCAGACACTTGATTGGTGAGTAATTGAACCTGATTAAGCAGCATCTGACTGTTCTCAGAAATAGTCTTAAACAAAGTATCATGTTGGCCAAAAGTAAAATGCCCTGATTGGCTATGGCAGTCTGAATTTGAGTGAACTCTGGGGTGGTATCTGAGCTACTGTCTGCTGGGTTCATGTTTGGTCAGATCATACTGTCACGATTTAAACTGAATATGAACCCAAATGCAGACAACTACACCGAGCCAGAGAAGGTTTAACAGGTTTATTTCAAAGTTAAATTGTCCAGGTTTCCAAAAATAGGGGAAGAGCAAGTCCAGGTCTACAGGGAGGGTAACAGATCCAGGGTTCTGAGCAGGAGTGGTACCGTAATGTCCTAGTGTCCGTGGTGAGTCCAAATGTGAGGTCCAGTAGTGGAAAGCAGGATGGTGGTGGCAGGAGTGAAGCGGAGGCAGGAGTCAGGTTCCAATAATCTGTGGCACAGGAGAAATATAAATAGAACCGGCAAAACACAAAGAGCGAAAACAAGCAGGTTGCGTCAGCAGCGAGACTAACATGGTCGTCTTGACTATGATCTGACGATGAGTGGCAAGTTTGACCGGGTCTTTAAGGCTGAGGTGATTATGGTGAATGAGCTGCAGCTGGAACCCTGACTCCCGCACACCAGACTTCACTCCTGCAATTAAGAACAGACAGAGGGGAGGGGGAGAGCAGAGAGAGAGAGCTACCTAGCAGCAGTAGGCCTAACAGGAGTCCTCAGCCGTGCCGAAATGATGAGCATTCCCACACTGCTTATGAAAGCACAGCTCAGATGGGCGGGTCATGTGACCAGGATGCCTGCTACCCGTCACCTTAAGCAGATCTTCTTCAAAGTGCTGAAGAATGGGAAGCTGGCACAAGGTGGGCCCAAGAAACGCTTTAAAAACACCCTGAAGGCCTCCCTCAAGAGCTTTAACATCGATCTAAGGTCATTGGAAAGGATCGTCCCACCTGGCGGAATCTCATCTGGGATGGCACTACCACCTCTGAAACCAGCAGGACCAAAAATGCCATGGTGAAGAGACAACAGCGAAAGACCAGTATCAACACTGGTATACTGGGTAAAATGTTACATTATCTCTGTTCTTTTTTAATCAGGTCAGTAAATAAATATAAATTACGGTCCCATTATCATTTGCTTTTAACAGTACCAAGAATTAGAACAGGTCATGGTAGAAATATTTTTAGTTACTCAGCTCCGTGGTCCTGGAATCCTCTCCTGAACATTTAAACATTTGATGATCTAGTCACGTTGGTGGAGTTTAAACACTTGATCGATGTAAATATCATAGAAGAGTGTAATTGTCTTTAGGACAGCTGTTTTTTAGTTATGACATTTGTGTTTCTTTGCATAATATGTAATTGTTGTACTGTATGTGTGTCTATAGTTTTGTTCAATGTTGTGTTAGTGTATGTAAGTAGTTTTGTCTGAAACTTTGTCCCCCCTGCTGCTGTTGGACCAGGTCTCTCTTGAAAAATAGATTTGATCTCAATGAGAAAAACCTGTATAAATAAAGGTTAAATCTAAAAATCTAAAAAAAAAATCAGCAAAGCCGTACCTCAGGAGACTGCTAGCAAGATATCATGTCCAGTGTGCCAAAGAGTGTTCCGGGATTGGTCTCATCAGCCATCTGCACACTAACTGTTCCCCAGACTCATCCCAATGAATCGTGTCATGGTCATCATCAACCTATGATGGACGAACAAGAGTGTGTGTGTCTGTGTTTGTTGGGGTGTCAATGTAAGTATGTGTGAGCGTGTGGGTATAGTCCAGTGTGGGCATAGAGTCAGTGCAAGAGAGTGAGTTAACTGTTGTAAGTTAATTGAGTCAATGTGAACTTGATTGGGGCCTGGCATTGGAGGGCAAAAAGCACCTCTCTGCACAGTTTGCATTCTGAACATGCGGCGGGCAGGGGCCCCTCTGCAGCCTCTCTCAAAATAATGAGGAATTAATTCAGCTGGGATTTTTAATTCTGCCAGGCCACGATTAATCCCATCAGTAAACAAAGCAGAGGTCATCTTGTTTTGGAGAACTCCAATTAGAGTCTAATCAGCGCTAATCAGACAAGCTGCTCACCAGCATCTTTGTGCTTTTCAACAGTAAAGGGCTCTCTGGCTAATTTCCTGCCCCCTCCACACACTGTGACCGACCAACACTCTGTGATCCTGTGTTGAGGAAGTGGGAGGGAGATGAAGGGCTAATTGGAGACGCTTTTCATTAGCATTAGTGTGTGTGTGTGTGTGTGTGTGTGTGTGTGTGTGTGTGTGTGTGTGTGTGTGTGTGTGTGTGTGTGTGTGTGTGTGTGTGTGTGTGTGTGCATACTGTATGTACGTGTGTGTGTGACAGCAGCTTAGAAGATCTATTCTGTGTGACCTCGACTGTGTAGTTTCAGACACACTTGTGCTTTATGTTTCTGCTCATAGCCATGGCTGTTTGCTGTTTGTCTCCAGATCACCAGAGGGCATAGCGCTACAGATGGAAATTAGTCCGGACTTGCTGTTTGGTCCAAATGCCCAACCTGAGAGTTGAGGGGGCAGATTGCTGGCTAGCAACTGCGGCAGAGGTAAACAAAGGTACTCTTTTTTTGATCATAGTATTGAATCGTTTTCCACCTTATAAAAATCAGCCCATATAAACCTGAATTGAGCTGAATTCCTCCTAGTCTAATTGTTGCTAAGATATTAGATTATCTAATATCCTCTTTACGTACAACTCAGTTTATATTAAAGACATTTAGCAGACACTCTTGTCCAGAGTGACTTACAGGAGCAATTATGGTTAAGTGCCTTGCTCAAGAGCACATCAACAGATGTTTCATCTAGTCAGCTCTGGATTCAAACCAGCAACCTTTCAGTTACTGGCCCAGCACTCTTAACCGCAAGGCTACTTGTCACCCTATACACCTCTTATCGGTCCACCTTTACCTCCTTCTCTGTCATGTTAGCTGTTGAAACCCAAGGCATATCTTTAGAGTTGACTGTGGCCCCAGGTCTACCCCATTCGCTCCAGCAAGCGCCAACAGCACTGTGAATACCTTGAGGGGAGACCCTTAATCAAGTAACTTTGTGGCCATCATGGCTGGCATTTCAGCTGGATACACACCAAATGCTGCAGCGACCCTCCTACCATGTCAAATGGGATAGTTTGTCATGGTTTTGGCTTGAACTATTATCTGTCGATAGTTTCTGAGATGTTAATCGTTTTTATTTTTATTTCACCTTTATTTAACCAGGTAAGCCAGTTGAGAACAAGTTCTCATTTACAACTGCGACCTGGCCAAGATAAAGCAAAGCAGTGCGATAAAAACAACAACACAGAGTTACATATGGGGTAAACAAAACATAAAGTCAAAAATACAACAGAAAATATATATACAGTGTGTGCGACTGTCATAAATTATGGAGGTAAGGCAATAAATAGGCCACGTGCAAAATAGTTACAATTTCATATTATCACTGGAATGATAGATGTGCAAAAGATGATGTGCAAATAGAGATACTGGGGTGCAAATTAGCAAAATAAATAACAATATGGGGTAAGCTGCTCTGAACCTCTGATGCTTAAAGTTAGTGAGGGAGATAAGAGGTGGATCCGAACGTCACCAGCAGCAAGAGCGACATCATTGATATACACAGAGAATAGAGTCGGCCCGAGAATTGAACCCTGTGGCACCCCCATAGAGACTGCCAGAGGTCCAGACAACAGGCCCTCCGATTTGACACATTGAACTCTATCTGAGAAGTAGTTGGTGAACCAGCCGAGGCAGTCATTTGAGAAAGCAAGGCAATTTAGTCTGCCAATAAGAATGTGGTGGTTGACAGAGTCGAAAGCCTTGGCCAGGTCGATGAAGACGACTGCGCAATACTGTTTTTTATCGATCGCGGTTATAATATCGTTTAGGACCTTGAGCGTGACTGAGGTGCACCCATGACCAGCTCAGAAACTGGATTGCATAGCGGAGAAGGTACGGTGGGATTCGAAATGGTCGGTGATCTGTTTGTTAACTTGGCTTTCAAATACTTTCGAAAGGCAGGGCAGGATGGATATAGGTCTGTAAAAGTTTGGATCTAGAGTGTCACCCCCTTTGAAGAGGGGGATGACCGCGGCAGCTTTTCAATCTCTGGGGATCTCAGACATTACGAAAGAGAGGTTGAACAGGCTAGTAATAGGGGTTGCGACAATTTCGGTGGCTAATTTTATAAAGTAAGGGTCCAGATTGTCTAGCCCAACTGATTTGTAGGGGTCTAGATTTTTCAGCTCTTTCAGAACATCAGCTGTCTGAATTTGTGTGAAGGAGAAGTGGGAGGGGCATGGGCAAGTTGCAGTGGAAGGTGCAGAGCTGGTGGCCGGGGTAGGGGTAGCCAGGTGGAAAGCATGGCCAGCCGTAGTAAAATGCTTGTTGAAATTCTCGATTATTATAGATTTATCGGTGGTGACAGTGTTTCCTAGCCTCAGTGAAGTGGGCAGTTGGGAGGTGCTCTTATTCTCCATGGACTTTGCAGTGTTTGAAAAAGCTAGCCTTTGCTTTCCTAACTGATTGTGTATATTGGTTCCTGACTTCCCTGAAATGTTGCATATCGCGGGGCTGTTCGATGCTAATGCAGTACGCCACAGCACATGCTTATTTAAGATTGAGAGGAAAGCACTTTTAAAGAACAACCAGGCATCCTCTACTGACGGAATGAGGTCAATATCCATCCAGGATACCCAGGCCAGGTCACTTAGAAAGGCCTGCTCGCTAAAGTGTTTCAGGGAGCGTTTGACAGTGATGAGGGGTGGTCGTTTGACTGTGGACCCATTACGGACGCAGGCAATAAGGCAGTGATCGCTGAGATCCTGGTTGAAAACAGCAGAGGGTACATTTGTCAGGATGATATCTATGAGGGTGCCCATGTTTACAGATTTAGGGTTGTACCTGGTAGGTTCGTTGATAATTTGTGTGAGATTGAGGGCATCTAGTTTAGATTGTAGGTTGGCCGGGGTGTTAAGCAGATCACAGTTTAGGTCACCAAGCAGTACAAACTCTGAGGATAGATGGGGGGCAATCAGTTCACATATGGTGTCCAGGGCACAGCTCGGGGCTGAGGGGGGTCTGTAGCAAGCGGCAACAGTGAGAGACTTATTTCTGGAAAGGTGGATTTTTAGAAGTAGAAGCTCAAACTGTTTGGGCACAGACCTGGATAGTCTGATAGAGCTCTGCAGGCTATATCTACAGTAGATTGCAACCCCACCCACTTTGGCAGTTCTATCTAGACAAAAAATGTTATAGTTGGGGATGGACATTTCTGAATTTTTGGTGGCCTTCCTAAGCCAGGATTCAGACACTGCTAGAACATTAGGGTTGGCGGAGTGTGCTAACGCAGTGAAAAACTCAAACTTAGGGAGGAGGCTTCTGATGTTAACGTGCAAGAAACCAAGGCTTTTACAGTTACAGAAGACAACAAATGATAACGCCTGGGGAGTAGGAGTGACACTGGGGGCTACAGGGCCTGCGTTAACCTCTACATCACCAGAGGAACAGAGGAGGAGTAGAATAAGGATATGGCTAAAGGCTTTAAAAACTGGTCTTCTAGTGCGTTGGGTACAGAGAATAAAAGGGGCAGATTTCCGGGCGTTGTGGAATAGATTCAGGGCATTATGTACAGACAAGGATATGGAAGGATATGAGTACAGTGGAGGTAAACCTAAACGTTGGGCAATGATGAAAGAGATAGCATCACTGGAGGCACCGATTGAGTCGGTCTCCGCGTGTATGGGAGGTGGGACAAAGCAGCTATCTAAGGCAGGTTGAGCTGGACTGGGGGCTCCACAGTGAAATAGTACAATAAGAAATAACTGAAACAGCAATAAGCAAGGCATATTGACATGGGAGATAGGTATAAAGCAATCACAGATGTTATTCGAGTTTGGGCTGAGCCTAAACATAAACAGGATGTGGTACCATATAAAGGAACAGTCCAGCAGGCATCAGCTGTATAGCTGAGTTATCATAAGGTCCAGTGAACAGCAATAGGACAGTTCGGAGGTAGTTCAGGGGCTGCTACAGCACTGGCGAGCAAGAGGCACGGCTTGCGTGTGCTAGCGGGCCGGGGCTAGCAGATGGATCATCGTGGTCGACGTCGTAACGGGAAGCCTGTTGAAACCACATCAGACGATTTCGTCGGCAGACCAGTCGTGTTGGATCGGCGGGGCTCCGTGTCAACACTAGGAGGTCCCGTCCGGTTGACAGAGAGGTAGATAGCCGGGAGATGGGCCTGGCTCAAGGCTAGCTCAAGGCTAACTGGTGCTTGCTAAGGGGCAATAGTAATTAGCCAACGACAACAGCCATTCGGTTGCCGCTAGCTAGTTGCGATGATCCGGCGCTAGTGTCCAGTGATTCCGGCAGAAAATCCGATATGCTCTGGGTCGATAGCACGCTGTGCAGACTGGCCGACAAATTGTCCAGGCTAGAGCTAGAGCTGGCTGGTGGGTAGTGCAGGCCACGAACAATGGTGAAGACGCTAACTGTGGCTAATAGCAAGTAGCTAGCTAGCTGGCTACCACAGCCATTCGGTTGCAGCTAGACTAGTTTCAGCTTAAGGTTCTTGATAAAATTTATAAAGAAATAATAGAATCCTTTCCACGTTGGGTGAGGCGGTTGCAGGAAAGTATATGACACGGATCCGCAGTTGGGCTCAGCTCAACGGCTGGGGTCACTGTGGAGTGAGTTTAAGGGGGGGGAGTGTAACAGAGGTAAGAACATGCTGTAAACTCATTCCACAGCTAGCTTGAAACGTTGCCAATGGTGCTATCGAATTGGATCCTTTTCTATAGCACAACTGGTTGGTACATTGTCAAGGAGGGTGGTCACGTGTGTTTGCGATCAGAGGATCACTGGTTTGAGTCCAGTAATGGGACAGGGACAGTGGATGAAGCAAAGCTGTTTATTAATGTATGTGTGTGTGTGTGTGTGTGTGTGTGTGTGTGGCTACTGTGGTGTTTCCTCCTTGTCAATAATTTAATTTGATAACCATGAAAAAGGATAGATACAAATAAATATGTGTGTTCATTGCTGGTCACTGAATAGCCTCTTTCCTCCCACTGCCTAGGTATATACTTGAATGACAGATTATTGACACATTTGGATAACCGATAGCTTTCAAAGGCACTCATAAGTTTAGCTTATCCTCATGTCTGAATCTGTCAGTCTTCAGATGACAGTTATGTTGAGGTTAAATAACAAATTCATATGTTGGGCTTCTAATGCCTTCATATACTGTCCTCTTAATAGTTTCTTAGCTGTCTTTCAGCACAGTAAATTGCATTCATTTTATGCTATTGTTCATTTGTTAACATGCTGCTTGTAGTCATTGGTTCTAATCAATGTTCATCTGTTGCCATTGACAAGACCAGATTGGTTTTGTTTATTTGTTAATTGATCGCTAGTCTTAATGAAGAGAAAGTTGTTGATTGATTATTTGTCTTAATGCAGACAAAATGATGATAATCTGTGTGAACAACATAGGACACACAGTCCATGCTATTGGCCTACCTATAACATGTTAAATGCTACCACTGTTTCAAGTTCAGTTTTATAGATGTGTAGCACTTCACATTTTCCATTTTCACAATAGCACGGCTTCTCCTTTGGGGTGTTTATCATTGTTTTACAGTTGCTTTTAAGATGATGATTATGAAAAAAATATATACGGAATTTAAACACTTCAAAAATACTACACTGACTGAAAGAGAAGGGCGCAGTGAATATTTAGCAATGGGAGTGCTTTTAGATACACCACCGGTGGAGTGGCGGAGTGGAGGGCCTGGGTGTTTTCGATGCCTACCCTGATGAGAGTGATACGCAGCGCCCCTGTACGATCGACCCCCAGGATCCAAGAATATTCAAGGCATTGATGTGGTAAATGGAATACAAGGGTATTGTTGGAGTAATGGGAGCGGTGAAACCTTTTAGCTATTTCAAATTCAGAACAAAACTCGTTCAGTTTTAGAAGGCAATTGTGATATGCAGCACGCTGTTTGGATGTCTAGTTTTGGGTACCTGCCGTAACCTAGATATATTGTTCATATCAGTAATGGATAGGTGAAAATGAATTCCTTGTTTGCCCGTTTTGTACATTTATCGTTATTTTGGGTTGTAGTCGGTAAGAGAGGAGAACAATTACTATGAAAGCTGTTTGATATTCAATCGCGAATATTCAATATAGCTAATTTCACTTTTGGCCCAGGAAAACATCCCGCCATGATTCAGCTTGACAGCCTAACAGCAAAGTAGATCTGAATGGAATGGTAACTTATAAAGTCCCCTCTAACGTTAGTCACCTTGCACCTTGGATTTTTCATCACGCAGCCTCATCGCAGCCCATGAGCATTTCCTGGTGCAAATGACCTTC